>NC_089598.1:91016965-91233379 GCF_019320115.1 Miscanthus floridulus | reverse complement strand
AAATCTTTCCACCCTTTGGTGGTTTTGGGCCAAGATCGGAATGTGTCTTTCCATAAATTCAGAGAGAAATTTTGGGCTCTAAAGGGGATTCTGTTAACCTCTGCATTAATCAGATCAGTTGGATCTGGGTTGCCCATTGGTCCTAGGCATTGGACATGCGGCTGATCGGTTGGAATAACTAATTTGTTGCGTAGTTCCTAAGTTTAAAGGATCCGGAGAACAAAAGAAAGGAAAAATCACCAACTGTATGGATTTGCAAAAACTAGGGGAATCAAAGTAAAAAGGTAATGGAAGTGGAGCGAACCGCAGGGACGTCGAAGTTGATTGCCATTATCTTGAGGAAGATGGGGGCACGAGCCGGAGACTTGAGGTTAACGCTGGAGAAGAGTTCTTGTTGGTTGAGGTCGCGCAGTTGTTCGTCGGAGTCGCCGCCGGAAAGAGAAAATGTCAAAGATTGGAGTCTGAGGGTAGAAGACGAGTGTTCCGAAGGAATCTATTTATAAGCCGCTTGGTGTAGGGGTATTTTGGACTTATCTCTATACCGCGCGCATGTAGGTCGAGGTGGTTCAGATGGATATGGTAACTGTTCGCACGATAATCAGGGGATTGTACAGATGAGTTGATGGCAAGTAATCATGACTTGGAAGAGATATCGGTACAGGGTATTTTAATTCTGAAAATGACAGCATTATCATGTTAAGATCTTGCCGATGGGTTATTGTTTTGGTATCTTAACCATAATCAAGGCAAAAGTGGTTGGCGATTGTGCGAAATTTACTGAAGTGCGTGAATCAGGATTAGATTTGATTGGATTTGATAACAGATCAAGTTTTGGCTTGGAGAATGAGTTACGGTAATCGGGCGAAGGCAAACGTTATCTGGAGTAAATTTCGGAGCATTAATGGTTTTATACTCCGAAATTGGGGGGCATGTGTTGACACCGTTTTTTGCACGTGTCAAAATGATCGGAGTGGACTAATCGGCAAGGGGAAAGTTACTGTATACTCTGATAGCCGATGAAAGCCAGCTTGTAAAGATGATTGCCGATAGCTGGTGGTGGTCGATGGAAAGGTTGATTTAGACTCGGGCGTTGCCGATGAGGTTGGAGGTGTTATTGTCAATGCCGATGAAGAGAGGCTTGAAGACTACTGCCGATGAAATAGGGAGTATGCCGATGAAGGAAGACTTGAAGACTACTGCCGATGAAACAGGGAGTATGCCGATGGGAAGGAGGACGGTGAGATTTCCATCGTAATTGAGGCGGACAGGGAAATAGATAGGAGTTGATTTCCTTTTCTATATTTGTTAGAGTATGATTCATGTAAGAGTCACGTGTTTCCTTAGATATGGGCTTGGTGTCCTAGTTGTGTTTGGTTGTGTCTCTTTAGATCAGGGTATAAATATGGAGTGAGGGGCAATGTAATTAATATATCAATCAATATCAAAACCAATTTTTACTCCTATTTGCATCTACTTACTTTTCAGCGACTTCGTCAATTTGCATATTTTTTCTTTTCACGAGTTCTCACTGATTCGGCGAGTTGCATTGCTTCAGTGCGACCTTCGGCGATTCTCGAGTTCCGCGTGAGTACCTCTTGGCCGTGACTTCCGGGCGTATCGCTGTTGTCAGGACCAAAGTGCTCGTATCTTCATCCTTGTCGATTAACAGGTCAAATCTGTAATATCCCGGCCCAGGGCTTAACAAGATTAATAGGATACTCATACCAATAAGTTGCAACTTCTTTTCCGGAAGCCCATCTGCAAATAACTTCGAGGTTAAGCGTGCTTGGCCTGGAGCGATGGGTGACCGACCGGGAAGTTCTTCCCGGGTGCGCACGAGTGAGGACAAAGTGCGCAGAAAAGACCTGTGTTGGTCTGTGAGGACAGTCTATATCCTAGAGAAGCTGCCAGATGTAAGCGGGCCCGGCCTCGGAGAGGCGGGACGTTACAGAATGGTATCAGAGCCGACTCTCGCGGTTTCACGGGCGCGTGTGTCGCAGTTGCGCAGGCATGGTGCGCATGGCTGGTGTGGATCCAGCGTGGTCACACAGCATGTCACATGCGCTGGCTCTGGACACATGGACGTGGCTAAGAGAGGACGCTCCTGGCTTGGGATTGATCGACGAGGACGTCGATCTCTTAAGGGGGTGAGGATGTAATATCCCGGCCCAGGGCTTAACAGGATTAATAGGATACTCATACCAATAAGTTGCAACTTCTTTTCCGGAAGCCCATCTGCAAATAACTCCGAGGTTAAGCGTGCTTGGCCTGGAGCGATGGGTGACCGACCGGGAAGTTCTTCCCGGGTGCGCACGAGTGAGGACAAAGTGCGCAGAAAAGACCTGTGTTGGTCTGTGAGGACAGTCTATATCCTAGAGAAGCTGCCAGATGTAAGCGGGCCCGGCCTCGGAGAGGCGGGACGTTACAAAATCGACTGGCACGCCTTGGATATCGATTCGGGTATTAGCCCTTTGTGTTTGCAGATCCACTTTTGTATCAACACCCGGCTATATAAGGCGGGTAGGGGACCCTCTCAAAACACACGCAATATCATACGATAGCCAATACAAACCAACAGACCACATGAGTAGGGTATTACATCTTGCTGACGGCCTAAACCTGTCTAACTCTTGTGTCTCTGTTGCCTTCTTGTTCTTGATTACGCGCATCTCTACCGATCAATTTACCTTCGTGGGATACCCCTCGGAGGACTGCCGACGATATTCTGTCGACACCACACCAAAATCCCACTATGTGACTGGCTCATATGGATTAGAATGACCTTGATATACAACAAACATGATGACAACCTTTCTCTTCAAATGTTTATCAAACATAGAATCAACTCTTGGTCGGTTTTTAATTCTAGGAAAGATGTTAGACCTTCATCATAATACCGAATATGAGCTACTTCCAAATAACCAGGCGGGTACTTCTCTACCACTGATTCAACAAGGTCCTCATAAATTTATTTTGTCTGAATCAACAACCATGTCAAAGCCAAAACATTTCATATCTTGTCTACACTTTTTACGGTTGCCCAACAATTTAATTTTCAGCTTGGAACTAGAATTCGGATCCATGCTGTTATTCAAAATCAAAATAGGGTTTAGGGTTTCGGTACATCTGTAGCTACTTGTAGGAGCAGAAAAAATTGGGGACTCACTCTTGTAGCCAGTCTTCTTGGTCGGAGTCAACGACATCTTGTTCGAAGGCGACGGTGCCCTGCATGGGCTAGACCCACCCGGCCTCCCCCTGCTGGCCGTGCTGGCCACTGGGGCTGTCTGTCGCTCCTGACTGGGCGCCGGATGGCCTAGCCACGCCTAGTCTTGCGCCGTGGGAGGGCCCAACCGCACCTAGCCGGGCGCGCGGATGGAACGCCTGGTGCTACGCCGCCCACCACTCGTGGCCACACGCGCTCCACCAGACGAGCGGCGGTGCTTCCTCCACAGCGACCGATGCTACGATTGAGGGCGGGACGAGGTGGATCCGGGACCTGAGGTCCAGTCGGCGTCCCCTGGCCGATGGTGGCGGCGCCCTTGCCGGCTGCAACAGCGGTGGCGCCCTGGCCGCCCTCCCCCATGGGTTTTTTTTCTCGCTCGGTGTCGAGGTTCCACTCAGTCTCAGTCTCTGCCAGATGCGGCGGTATGGGGAAATAACAGAAGGGTACTTTAGACCTTTCGCGTCTCAACCAGTGGTCAAACTAACAGACTACCTTAACAGACTTGACAGAAGGCCATAAAAGGAATGAAAGTTCGTTTAGGGCCATAAAAGTAAGTAAAAAAAACCATACAAAAAAAAGCCATTTTTTTTTTCTGGTCCATACATGTAAAAAGCTCATGAAACAAAGGAAGCAATGAAGTTGACGCGGATGACCGAGAGGGCTGAAAGAGGAGAAAAAAAAGCGGCCCAAAACATGCAGGTTGAAGATGCCGAGTACGGCGGGGGTGCATTGCTATTTGGCCCAGAAAACAGTTCGTCCGGCCATGTAACTCCTAACTCGCGAGACAGCCCTGCAGATTGTGAGGCCCGCCAGGAAAAAAAAAACAAAAAATGGTCAGGCTGGCCCCCTGCAGATTGTGCGGCCCGCCAGAAAAAAAAAAACAAAAACAGGCGTGGTCGGCAGGATTCGAACCTGCGCGGGCAAAGCCCACATGATTTCTAGTCATGCCCGATAACCACTCCGGCACGACCACTTGTATGTCGTTTTCATTTCGTATAACTCTTTATAAAAGATGTGTCGTCACCAAACAAAAATAGAAAATGGCCGCTCTTATCCGCACCAGGAAATCTATCTAGTCGTCGCCACGCCCCACGCTGGAGTCGTTCAGCTTTCATCAGCCAGCGACCCTGCTTGTCGCATTAGTGACGGCAGAGCTCGTGATTTTGTCCCGGAATCTCCCACCACAAATCCACTTTCGCTTGGCGAAAATGGCGTTGGCCGGCCGCCACCTGTTCCTGTGGCGTGGCAGGCACCGAGTCCAAATCAGCAGTTGCGTCCGCTGTATTCATCAACTCGGCTGGGACGCAACCCTGCACCTCACGCCGTCTAATTAAATCGCCCAAGCAAACAAACGTTTCACGAGCCGAGCAGCCAACACAACACACGGGCGAGATTAATGAGCCTACAGAGCAGGCTCCTCCCGTTGCCGGCTGTCAGCTGGCGGACTCGGCTGATAACTCGTCGTGCAGGGCCTTAATGGCGTGAGCGTGACAATTCGGCATCGTCGACGTGAGAGTGATCGGATGGCAGTCTAAGTCTAATCTAATCACACTGACACGGTAACACAAAAGCAGAGGGTGGGCGGGCGGCACGCACGCATCAGGAGACGGCGACACATGCCGTGTGCCGGCGTGCGTGCTGCGCCTCCGCGCGGTACGACGGACGGGTCATGCATATCCTGACCTCGCTTGGACTCCGGAGGACGGAGGTAGTACAGCATATGGCACGCCGCACGCACGCGTCTTTTCGGCGCGGCTGTTGCGCAGTCAATGCACGCATGGTATGGTCCGGCGGTCGGTGTACGGACGGACGGACGGGATCCCTGGCGGCGGCACCGCAGCATGGATGCGCGCGGCGCGGCGGTCGTCGTCCTTGCTCGCGGCAGGGTGCACCGGTACCGGCTGACCGGAAATCTGCCCGCCCGGGGGGTACTGTGACTTTCCTTGCCGTACTTGTTCTCCCGCGGCTGTTGGCCTGTCGCGTTCGTCGGCGCTGTGGGTGTGGGTGAGTTCGCTTGCCTTGACCCGATCAGGCGCGGCGGCAGCGCGATCGCGACGCCGGGTCAGCGACTGACAGACAGGCTCCATGATTCTTGCCTTCGGCTTCTAACCAACCGGAGCCGCCCGGAGTCCACACGGCAACGTGGTTGGGGGCGCCCTGGAAACACGAAACCGATAGCCTGCTCTGCTTGCGTGACTGCTCTGCCGGGCTGCAGTACTATCGTTTCTATTTTGCTGATACAAAGAGCAAAGTTAATAATACAGTAGGCTCACTGACTGTAAGGTTCTTTATAGCTTTTTTTATACAGTAGTTAGCTCTTCATAATTAATACATGGTTCACTTATCTCTCTTATAGATAGTGGCGGATGCAGGATACGGACAAAGGGGGCTAAATAATGAAGATTTAGAGCTAGAACTAGAGAGTAATTGTAATTTGAGGTTAAGTAAGCATGGTCTAATGAAGAAATCAGGCTCACTAGGGTGCTGTAGCCCCGACAACCTCTCTTTGGATCTATCCCTGCTCACAGATTTTTTTTTTGGTTTTCATGCCTAATCCGACGGTAAGTTTACAGCCCGACTCTCTTCTCTCTCATCTCCTCTCTCTTTCATCTCATCATTTAGCCAACTTGCAGCCTATTATTATACTTGCTCTAACAGTTTAACGGATTGCTTTTGTTCGGTTGCTGTCGTGGACCGCTGGTGGAGCGCGCTGGTCGTCCGCCTTCCACTGACACATGGGCCCCGAAACATGGTCCTGCGGTGCTGCCAATACTACATGCCAGCATTCAACGCCACGCTCTACATATGTAGCTTGTTCGTTTGTTGGTTTCAGTCAGGACTTATCAGTTATGATACAATAATTTTTTTTCATAATAAACTAGCACCATTCGAATTTATCAGTCCAGAAACCAACCAGCGAACATGCCGATGATTTTCCATTCCTTTTCGAAGATGCCTACCACAGCCCACAGGGTTCTCCTCATCTTCCTCTACTGCCATGCAATGCGATGCAAGGCCGCACCATGTCCATGCTATAGTCGGGAAAGCAACGTGGCGAGCCACGAGAGAGAGAGACTATTTCTGCGAGCGCTGTACTGATCCTGTAGCTGTAGGATAGGCTTGAATGAATAGGAATAGCTAGGATGGAACAAAAAGAAGCGGAGGAGGGAACAAACAAACGAACCACCCGGGGACGTCACGTCGCTATATAAAAAAAATCCGTGCATCCGCTCAAATCAAATCGCAACAGCTCACCTGACCTGCAAATCATATTGTGAAGCAACTACTACTAGTCTACTACTCGTGTGCTAATAATGCTACCGCTGCCGTCCGATCTCGTCAGCCATCTGGATTTATTTTATTTCTCTGTTTTCTTTTAACGAGCGAATCATCATCATGTTCGATGCTACAATTTAGCTTATGCTAATACTTATCCTAAAATATTATAAAAGAAAAATAAATCAAATCTCAACACCTCACCTGACCTGCAAATCATATTGTCAAGCAACTACTACTCGTGTGCTAATAATGCCACCGCTGCAGTCCAATCTCGTCACCCATCTGAATTTATTTATTTCTCTATTTTCTTTTAACGGGCGAATCATCGTCATGTCCATTGATATTAAAATTTAGCTTATGCTGATGCTTATACTGAAATATTATAAAAAAAATAAATCAAATCGCAACACCTCACCTGACCTGCAAATCATATTGTCAAGCAACTACTACTGGTCTACTACTCGTGTGCTAATAATGCCACCGCTGTCGTCCAATTTCGTCACCCATCTGGATTTATTTATCTATTTATTTTATTTCTCTGTTTTCTTTTAACGAGCGAATCATCGTCATGTTCATTGATGTTAAAATTTAGCTTATGTTGATACTTATACTGAAATATTATAGAAGAAAAATAAATCAAATCGCAACACCTCACCTGACCTGCAAATCATATTGTCAAGCAACTACTTGTATTCTACTACTCGTGTGCTAATAATGCCACCGCTGCCGTCCAATCTCGTCACCCATCTGGATTTATGTATCTATTTATTTTATTTCTCTGTTTTCTTTTAACGAGCGAATCATCGTCATGTTCGTTGATGTTAAAATTTAGCTTATGCTAAAATATTATAAAAGAAAAATAATTCAAATCTCAACACCTCACCTGACCTGCAAATCATCGCCCTGCGTTGTTTGGGCTGGTTTGGCTTATAAACCATGACTAAAAGTACTGTCGACTGATTTGATGTGAGAGAAAAATACTGTTCGTTGGCTGATAAGCTATGACTTATAAGCCAGATACGAGCAAGCGAATATGCTACATAAGCGAACATGCTACATATTGTCAAGCAACTACTACAAAGTCTACTACTCGTGTGCTAATAATGCCACCGTTGCCGTCCAATCTGGTCACCCATCTGGAGTTATTTATGTATTTATTTTATTTCTCTGTTTTCTTTTATAAAGCGAATCATCGTCTGGTTCGTTGATGCTAAAATTTAGCTTATACTAATGTTTATGTTGAAATATTATAAAAGAAAAATTATATTTCATAACTGGAAAATACTTAGGCACGCCCCGTCGGAGAAGCAGGATCAGCGCGGTCGCTGTCGGGCGGGGCCCGCGGCCCGATCCATGCCCCCATGACCATTCCCCTCGATCGCCGCCTCCACCCGCTCCAATTTGAAAAACCACTCTCTCCTCGGTCCTCGCCTTTCCTCGCTCCCTCCCGGTCCCGGAGAACCGAACCTCTCTGTCTCCAGTCTCTCTGCCTCTGTTCTGGCCTTTGGTGTTTCGCGCTCGTGACTCCTCGGGCGGCGCGCCTCGCCACTCGCCATGGCCTCCTCCTCTTCCGAGGTGAGGGCCGCGGCCGCGAGCAGGAGGATCGTCGATTACCTCAACGACGGCGAGGAGCTCGGGGCCGAGGGCGCGGCGGTGGAGACGCCGCCGTGCACCCCTGCGGCGGCGGTGGCCGTTGCGGTTGCGGTGGGGGAACCCGCGCGGTCGGCGCTGCCCAGGTTCAGGTGGCCGCGGCTGGTCAGGCACAGGCTCCGGAGAAAGGGAGGTGGCGACAAGGGGAAGCAGGCGGTCGTGGCGCAGAAGGGCGACGATCTCCCCGTGGCCGCCGCGTCGACCTCAGGTGCGTGTTGCGTGACCTCGTTTTGCTCGGTTTGGAAGGTGCGATTGTTAATTTAATTGTTTACCGAAATCTTAGACATTGGGCTGCAAATAGAACCCAGCCTGCGTTGTTGGTTGAAGAGTATCCGTTGTTTTGGCAAGTATTCTGCTGTAAAATCCAGAAACAAAGAAGTGTGTCTTGTCAGAGTTTATCAGAGAGTGACCCCTTCCACCGAGAGATCAGCAGATTTTCTTGTTCTTCTCTGCATGCAAGTACTTAGCTTTTACACTCTATAGTCGAGATGAACACAAGCGTAATCAACCATGCCTCTGGTCTCTGCTGTGCTCTGTGCTTCCAGGATGCGAATCATCAGCGGCGAGCGATAAGAGGCATTCCGACCTCGGGGTCGGGCTAAGCCTGGTGTTCCTGCTGGCCAAGACGTCCGACGAGTTCAACAAGATGGTGAAGGTGCGCGCGGAGATGGAGGCGCTCCTGAAAGAGATCAGAGACGAGGTTCGGATCAAGAGCGGTGGCGGCGGCACCGGCACCGAGGGCGGCCACGACGCGCCGAAAGACCGCAACCGCGAGTCCACCACGTCGAGCTGCGTCACCGACGGCAACGAGGTCCAGAGCGCGAGCGCTCGCATGGAGTACGAGGCCGCCTCGTCGTCTGGCGTGGAGGTCGCGGGCGACGAGAAGTCGTCGTCGTCAGAGGATGGTGGAGGTTGCTGTGCGAGGAGGGACGTGCTTGAGGAGGAGTTCCACGCCGAGATGGAGCTGCTTCAGGTTAACTACGGCTCAGAGGCACCGTCATTTCTGCCTGACCCTGAAGAAGAAGAAGAAGAGGAACACTATTCCGAGGTACCATGGTCCTCTGATCTTGCATTGATTTTGACTTGACTGAAAATGCGAAATGTCCCTGATTTGGGCCAACATTTGACATTTCAGCCGTACGACGAGATGGCCGACTACCGGAATGGTGTTGATGACGATTCAGGGGGAGTTGTTGAGGACGAAGATGATGGCGACGACGACGAAGACGATGATAAGGCCGAGTACAACGGAGTTTCTGCAGTACAGCTGGAGAGAAGGCTCCACGAGCTTCTCCATGAAAGAAACCGGGACCGGATTGAGGAGCTGGAAGCCGCGCTGCGGCGTGCGGAGCAGAAGCTCGTTGAGAAAGAAATGGAGGTGTCCTTGTGGAAGGACACGGCTAAGTTTGCGTTGAGACAGGACAAGGAGCTGCAGTGAGCATCAAAGTTCTCCCGTTCTCTTTCAGTCGTACAACTCTTGCGCACGGTTCATCGGCTGTACATGATCACAGCCAAAGGAGGATTTTGGGCAAACTAGGTTTGCCATGGCGAACTGCAGAATGGATCTCTGGGAAGATACAGTGAACCTGTTCATACCAAAGTTTAGTGCTAGCATGGTAGATCTCCAGAGAATGTTTTGGGTTCCGGTAAAATCAGTAGAATACTGTGTCTGTGTAAGTTAGCCTCACTGGTGTACGGGTCCACATGAGATTTGATACTGCATGTTTCTGCATGCGCATGACATTGTCAGTACTCAGCTACCGATGGCAACCTCAGAAGAGACTACGAGCAAGATGGGCCAGGAGATCTCGAAGATACGGGCCGACAGGCCAAGGCCCAGGAAGGTGAACCCCAAATACACCGGAAAGGATTGGGCCGTCTGACTTCCGCCTGCGTGCGTGAAGAGGCTTGTCCTCTGTAATCAGTATAAAGGGAAACAGAACTCCAGAAAGGAGGGGATGCGTTGTAACAGATTGAAAACCCGAGCTAAATCATTCATCTGCCTCTACTTTTCTTCTTCCTCCTCTGTATCTGCCAACTCCTCTCGCTATCCCAACTGTCATCTCTCACATTTGGTATCAGATTCCTTCGATCCTCCATTCGACGATCTGGAGCCCCCGTCCGCCGCATCTCACGACCATTTCACCCGTCGCCAGAAGAAGTTCGGCGTGATGGACCCCACTCAGAAGCTGTTGCTCGATGAGATGGATCGCCGTTTCGGCACACGCTTCGACAGCATCGACCGCCGCTTCGACGACCTGGAGAAGAAGTTCGACGGTACCGCGAGTGCTTCATCGACTCGCCTCGACGCGCTGGAGAACGCGGCGAAGGTGTTCGACGAATGGCGCCCGGGAGTCGACGGCCTCATCGACGATTTGCGGGTCGAGGTGAACCGTCTGGCGTCCCTCAAGCTGGAGGTCGGGAAGATCTCCAAGTTCATGGAGAGATCCATGGTGGACGGTCCGAGCATTACTCCTGGTCTTCATGGATCCATGCCGTCCGTGTTCGTCGCCAAGTCCTCGTCCGCCCCTGCCTCGCCGAGTGCGGCCGTCTTCGCCAACAACCCCATGCGTTCAGCCTGCGCTCAAGACTTCACCGTCGTCCCCGACGTTCCGCACGGCTCCTCCATCGCCGAACTACAAGCCGGAGCTGCCGACTCTGCCGAACACTCTTGTTCCGCATGGTGGCTTCGAGGCTGCCCCGCGCCCATCTGCGGGATATGCAGCCAACCCGCCCAACGGGCACCGCGTCAACCAGGGTGGCTTCGGAGTGGTCACCACTCTGTTGCCACCACCTGCCACGGAGTGGTCACCACTCTGTTGCCACCACATGCCAAGGGTATGTCGTCTAGCCACTCCCTTTTCCCTTTGCCTTTACCGATAGCCCATCCACCCCACCCTCCACCGAGTCACCATTTTGAGTCCGGGTACCAGGGCGGATCTAGGGGGGATCCCACAGGCAAGCTTCCTAAGTTTGATTTTCCTCGGTTCGAAGGGGAACATCCGAAGCTGTGGATTAAGCAAGCCATACATTATTTCCGCCTATACCGTGTTGAGTCTGTTGTCTGGGTGTCGGCTGCCACTATGCATTTTCATGGCCCCGCCAAGCGTTGGCTCTCTTCAATTGAAGATGACCTTGAGTCCATCGAGTGGGATGTCTTTTGTGCTCAGTTGCTCTCTCGTTTTGGACGCGATGAGCATGAAGTGCTTTTGCGTCGTCTGTTCCGCATTCGTCAGACTGGTTCAGTAGCCGATTATATTGAGCAGTTTGTCAGTTTGGTAGATGAACTTAAAGCCTATGCTAAACACCCTAGACCCACTATACTATGTTCAACGCTTCATTGATGGATTACGTGATGATATTAAAGCTGTTTTGCTTGTCCACAAGCCAGTCTACTCTCGATGCTGCCTGCGTTTTGGCTGAATTGCAGGAAGAGGCGCTGGGTGTCTCCAAGAGGGTCTTCAGGCGTTCTGATGCGGCGCCTACCCAGAAGACGGCATGGCATGGTGGAGTACCGCTACCTATTCCGCCACCCCGTCCTGATGCTGTGGATGGCAAACGTACTGGGCCTGCTTTCTCTTCCACTACTGATGAGAAGTTTCAGTCCCTGCGTGCTGCACGCCGTGCCCAGGGCTTATGTTTTCGTTGTGGGGCCAAATGGAGTCGCGACCATCGCTGCTCTGAGGCAGTTCAGCTCCATCTCGTCCAAGAGCTCCTAGACATTTTTCCTGAAG
Source organism: Miscanthus floridulus (assembly GCF_019320115.1). Taxonomy (NCBI): domain Eukaryota; kingdom Viridiplantae; phylum Streptophyta; class Magnoliopsida; order Poales; family Poaceae; genus Miscanthus; species Miscanthus floridulus. The sequence continues at coordinate 91,221,493 of NC_089598.1, read as the reverse complement.
AAGACATTCCTCCGGATGATTCAGGTCCTACTTCTCCTGTTGCTGCTCAAATTATGATGCATCTTTCTGTTGCTGCGGTCGCGGGTGCTCATTCCCCCAAGACTTTCTGTTTATCTGGTGATATACAAGGCAATCCATTATCTATTTTACTGGATTCTGGTAGTTCTCATTCTTTTGTCAGTCTGGCCTTGGTGGGTTCCCTCTCTGGTGTCCAGCCGTTATGTCCTGCAGTCACAGTTCAGGTCGCTAATGGGGCTGTGCTCAGTTGTGATTCCCACATTCCCGCATGCTAGTTGGTCGGTCCAGGGCTATTCTTTCACCACTGATTTGAAACTGCTACCTCTGAGCACTTATGATATGATTCTAGGCCTTGACTGGATGTCCCATTTCAGTCCTATGCAAGTAGGATTGGAGTCAACAGTGGATTTGCATTCCATATCAGGATAAGTCTGTATATCTTTGGGGTAATATGGCTGCTCTTCCAGCAGGTTCTGTTCTGCAGTTGTCCATCGTGCTGGAAACCCTTCAGTCTCAGCATCCTTCTGTCAGTCCTGTGGTTCAACCATTGTTGGATGAATTTGCTCACCTATTTACCCCACCACTCGGTTTACCTCCTAGCAGGGATTGTGACCACACTATACCACTGATTGCTGGTGCCCAACCTGTTTTTGTACGGCCATACAGATATGCTCCCATCCTTAAATCTGAAATAGAGAAGCAAGTACAGGATATGCTGCAACAGGGGATTATACAGCCAAGTTCCAGTGCTTTTGCTTCCCCCGTTTTACTCGTGAAGAAAAAGGATTCCACATGGCGGTTTTGCATTGATTATCGCCAGCTCAATGCTCTTACTGCTAAAACTAAGTATCCAGTGCCTATTATTGAAGAACTGTTAGATGAACTGGCAGGTGCTTCTTACTTCACTACTCTGGATTTGCAGGCAGGGTTCCATCAAATCCGCATGAAAGAGGGTGAAGAATTCAAGACTGCCTTCCAGACACATTTTGGCCAATTTGAGTTCAGAGTGATGTCATTTGGCCTGACAGGAGCTCCTGGAACCTTTCAAGGTGCCATGAACACTACTTTGCACCCTTGTCTGAGGAAGTTTGCACTGGTCTTTTTCGATGACATTTTGATCTATAGTCAGAGTTTGGAGGAGCACCTCCAACATATCAGATTTGTTTTTCAGTTGCTTACTAAGGATCAGTGGCACTTGAAATTGTCTAAATGTGTTTTTGCTCAGTCATCTATTTCCTATCTGGGGCACATCATCAGTGGTGCAGGTGTGGGCACAGATCCTTCTAAGTTGACAGCTATTGCAAATTGGCCGACTCCTTCTTCTGTCAAGGAACTTCGATCCTTTCTCGGACTGGCTGGATATTATCGCCGGTTTGTCCGCCACTTTGGTATTATATCCAAGCCCTTGACTGCATTACTCCGGAAACACTCTTTGTTTGTGTGGACTCCAGATCATGCGGTTGCCTTCCAGACATTGAAAGAAGCTCTCTGTCAGTCACCAGTTTTGTCCTTGCCTGATTTCTCCAAACCGTTTGCTATTGAAACTGATGCATCTGAAGCTGGTATTGGTGCTGTCTTAATGCAAGAGGGCCATCCCATTGCATTTATGAGCAAGGCATTAGGGCCGAAGTCTCGAGGCCTCTCCACTTATGAGAAAGAGTTCATGGCCATCCTACTGGCAGTCCACGCCTGGCGACCTTATTTGCAATTTCAAGAATTTGTGATTCTCACCGATCAGAAGAGCCTGACTCAGCTGTCTGACCAACGTTTGCATACTTACTGGCAACAGCGTGTCTTCTCCAAGCTCCTCGGTCTTCAATACCGCATTGTTTACCGTCCTGGCTCTGCTAATCGGGCAGCAGATGCTCTGTCCCGGCACCCAGCTCCAATGGCGTCGTGTGCGGCAGTATCTACTTTGGTCCCATCGTGGATATCAGCCGTGGTGGCTAGCTATGCTCAGGATCCCTCGGCTCAGTCCATGATTGCTAACTTGGCTTTGGATCCAGCCGCCGTGCCCAATTTCACCCTCCAGTCTGGGGTCCTTCGCTATCGATCTCGCATTTGGGTTGGCCATGATGTTTCTCTACAGCAGCGTCTATTGTCGGAATTCCATGCCAGTGCCTGGGGTGGCCATTCTGGTGCACCTGTGACCTTTCGTCGTCTCAAGCGCTGTTTCGCATGGAAAGGTATGAAGACGGCTGTTCAACAGTTTGTACAAGCATGCTCAGTCTGTCAGCAATCCAAGCCCGACCGTTCCAAGTTGCCTGGTCTTCTCCAACCGCTTCCCGGTGCCTGACACGGCCTGGCAAGTGATTTCATTAGACTTCATTGAAGGTTTACCCCTCTCTGCTTCCTACAACTGCATTATGGTTGTGGTGGATCTCTTAACTAAATATAGCCACTTCATTCCACTGAAACACCCCTTCACGGCTGCTGCTGTGGCGCAGAGTTTCTTCAGTACTGTTTATCGTCTGCACGGCTTGCCTCAGTCACTGGTGTCCGATCGTGACAGGATATTCACTAGTCACTTTTGGTCTGAATTGTTTAAATTGGCTGATGTTAAGCTCTGTCATAGCTCCGCCTATCATCCGCAGTCCGACGGGCAGACTGAACGCGTCAACCAGTGCCTCGAGACATATTTACGTTGCTTTGTTCATGCTTGTCCCAGAAAATGGAGTTCTTGGCTTACTGCTGCTGAGTTTTGGTACAACACCTGCACTCACTCTGCTACTGGACGCACTCCATTTGAAGCCCTCTATGGTTACTCGCCTCGCTTGCTTCCTGTTGCTCTGGGCTCCACAGCTAATGAAGAAGTGATTCAGTGGGTTTCTGGACGTGACTGGATGGACCAGCTCCTTAAACATCATCTCAATCGAGCCAAGCAGCGTATGAAGAAACACTGCTGATCTTCACCGTTCAGAACGCTCGTTCGACGTGGATGAGCTGGTCTACTTGAAGCTCCAACCATATGTGCAGTCTTCTCTTGCTCCCCGTGCTCATCAGAAGTTGGCTTTTCGTTTCTTCGAGTCCCTTCCGTATTTCAGCTCGTGTTGGGTCTGTGGCTTATAAGTTGGAGTTACCTGCTCATTCATTGCTTCATCCGGTTTTCCACGTTTCCCAACTCAAGAAGGCCGTGGGTGCATCTCATCAGGTGGTGCCTACTCTTCCAACTGATTTTGCCTTACATCTTTCTCCAGAGACGATCTTGCAGACTCGCTCAGGTGGTTCGCGATGCTGTTCGTGTTTCTCAAGTATTGGTTAAATGGAACAACTTGCCATTGGAACTAGCCACTTGGGAGGATTATGAAGCCCTTCGCCAGGAGTTTCCAAGATCCACTGCTTGGGGGCAAGCAGCGACCAAAGGAAGGGGGAATGTCAGTACTCAGCTACCGATGGCAACCTCAGAAGAGACTACGAGCAAGATGGGCCAGGAGATCTCGAAGATACGGGCCGACAGGCCAAGGCCCAGGAAGGTGAACCCCAAATACACCGGAAAGGATTGGGCCGTCTGACTTCCGCCTGCGTGCGTGAAGAGGCTTGTCCTCTGTAATCAGTATAAAGGGAAACATAACTCCAGAAGGGAGGGGATGGCGTTGTAACAGATTGAAAACCCGAGCTAAATCATTCATCTGCCTCTACTTTTCTTCTTCCTCCTCTGTATCTGCCAACTCCTCTCGCTATCCCAACTGTCATCTCTCACAGACATGGATGGATCTTGTGTGAAATCAGGCTTCTCATGTGTGTCTTTTAAAATTTGTCCACAAATGTAAACACTTTTAGACTAACAAGCCACCTGAATAGGTATGATTTAACGAGCATCTCCAAGAGTACCCCATATCCCTTCCTATTCATGTTTTTGTTAGAAAAAAGAGAGAAAAACTCATCTCCAAGAGTACCCTATATCTGTTCCCATCTGTTAGGAATTGCATCGTGCGTAAAAATACGCGCAGACTACTCGCGCGCATCTGACGTGCCCTCGCCTGCCTCCTCGACGCCATCTCGAAGAAGATCGTGATTTTCTCTGCGGCAGCCCCACCGACGCGCCCTCGCCTGCCTCCCCACTGTGCCGCCTCGCGTCGATGCCGCCCACCGTCGACGCGTCTGGGTCCTCCTCCCCGGCCTCCGCCTGGTCATCACGGACATGGAGGCCGCAGGCGCAGTGCGCTCAGCCGCCTTGGCCTCCCATCGCGCCATCTCTACGTTCCTGCGACGTCGGGGTCGTTGAGACGTTGAGTAGCGTGGCTGTGGGGTCATCGGCCATGGGGCGTCGAGTTTGTGTAACGATAGGTTCGAGTCGACCCTAGGGTCGATGTTTCATGAATCGGATTGCACCTCTTTCGATTCTGTGTTCTGTGATTTTCGTTCCTTCGTCGCTTGCTAGCTCGTGTTGAGGGCCGCAGGCAGCAACTTGCCTGCTTGCCTACTGCTGCTACCGACCGGCTGCTGCTGCTGCCTGCTTGCCTACTACTAGATGATACTGATGGCCAGCTGCTGCTGCCTGCTTGTCTGCTGGTCGCCGGATGATGGCCTGCTCATGTACTGAATGTACTGAATGTAAAAGTGCTGACAAAATAAAATGCCGATGGAAAAAAAAGTACCGATGAAAAAAGTGCGTGGCACCGCAATTTTGATATTTTGGAAGTCAAATATAGGATACTCTTAGAAATAACTTCTTTTTTTCGTCCCCATACTTCTTTGGGAGTTGGCAAAACATTATGTTTTAGAACAAAATTTAGGATATTCTTGGAGATGCTCTAACCTATGACATTGTTCACCTAAATAGGCAAGATTTAATTGCATCAATGTGATCCGGGTTCCTGATTAAGGGGGGACATGCTCCCTTTTCTACCCTACTGAAGTTGTCTTAAAGAATCGATTCCTTACATTTGTGAAGGAGGGTGTATTTGGTAAGATGGTTTTCCAAATTTTTGCTGTGCTTATTACAACCTGTATTTTTTCATTTCAACATCGCATATTCTTTCTTGAGGTTATGAAATATATTAGAATGTATCCTATAAAATTATAAAAAGTATTTTTAAGCATACTTCCTCCGTCCACAAAAGAATACAACTATGGTATTCGTGCCTGCTAAGTTGTTCAAGTTTGACCTAATTTAGAGTGAATAGTATTAATATTTACGTCTTCAAATTGATTTGTTACAAAAATATATTTCATAATTAATCTAATGTTACTTATTTTGTATCATAAATGTTTGTATTTTTTTTTGTATAAGTTCAGTCAAATTTAAATGCATTTGATTCATCGAGAATTGCATTCTTTCCTATACGGATGGAGTACCTACACATATTTCTTTTACATTTCCCAAAACTCATAATAAGTTGACTAAATAAAGTTAATAAATTAAAAAAACACCAAGTATTTAACGCCAAGCTGGAACTGCAACCTAGCCTGGCTCCTGAATCATCCAAAAAAGGCATCACCATTGTCCTACGGTAGTTCCATGGCAGAATAAATAGGATGTTTTGTTTAAGGAATAAAGTAGTCCATCATCTAGTTTTTTTTGTTTGGTTTGTGAAATCGGAAATGCTGGTCAGGAGTCGATCGTTCGGATGTCCCCGTTGCCAGTGGGCCTCGATCGTACGAACGGCTCGAACTATCCTGGATGCCTCATCCGATCGGCTATTTAATAAAAAAAATGTTTGGCTATCTTCTTCACTCCCCATCGGAACTGTTTCCCCATTCGCATCGGCCGCATATGCCGCGGTGTTTCACACCCCCACACCACGCCCGCCCCGGCTCTTGCTTCGTCGCACCACCCCGCTGCTCCTGCTACTCTTATGCGTGCCCGCCCCGCCTCTCCTAACGCTGCTCCTGCTCCACATGCCCGCCCTGCTGCTCCTGCCGATGCTCCTGCTCCTGTTTCGCACGCGCCGTCCCGTAGCTCCTGCTCCGCTGCCCGCCCCACCCGACGATACCGATAGGCACCGCCAGCTCAAGGAGAAGCGTCGGGCCCTGGCGTGGAAGCCCTTCAGCCTTGCCTCCAGCTACGGCTGCGGCGCGCCGGCGCCCTAATGCAGACGGCGGAGGAGGCCGCACTAGGATACGATTATGTTACAAGTGTACAATTCAAATTTCTTAGTTGTTTTAAAGGTATGTTGCAAGTGTTTCATACGGATGTTACAAAAGTAGATCGGGATGTTACAATGGTTGTACATGTATATTGCAAGCGTTTGGCGGTATGACCCCGGATACCCACGACAGACCACATGGGCTGCGCCCTCAGGGGCGGCCCAGCCCACAAGACGAAGCCTTGCGGGGCACGACTCTAGTCGGCGCCTTCCTCAAGACATCTGGAAGATATCCTGAAGATACTACGAGATCTATTAGGATATGTATGATCCTAAGATTCCTGTAATCAGTTATTACTTTTCGGTTATCTCTCAGATCTAACCGACTTGTAACCCTGCTCTCCGGACTATATAAGGCGGGCAGGGACCCCTCCAAATTTACGTAATATCATACGATAGCTAATACAAACCAACATACCACATGAGTAGGGTATTATGTCATACTGATGGTCTGAACCTGTCTAACTCGTGTCTCTGTTGCCTTCTTGTTCTTGATCTCACGCTCTCCTACCGATCAATCTACCTTCGTGGGATACCCCTCGGAGGACTACCGGCGATATTTTGTCGACAGTTGGCGCGCCAGGTAGGGGCTTGCATGCTGTTTCCTTGTCGAACAAGATAACTTTTTCCGTAGGCTCTTCGTCCCTCCCGCGGCCCGGCCAGATCTTTATGGTCGGATCGATCTCCTAGATCATCAATGCTAACGAAGTCGGAGAGCTCCTTGAGACAGCACAGGTCAATTCTATGTCGATCATCCCCGTGACTACAGATCCGATCTCGGAACCACCCCCAAGGTCACCTTCATTAGCAACTCGCCGCCTGCTTCCTCGCTACCAGAGGAGGCAGATCAACAACAACGATATGATCGTATCCATCGATCGGGTCGGTCTGAAGCTCGCCGATTGCCTCTCCATCGCCGAATCAGCTCTGGACACTCTAGTTCAGTGCCGACCACCCTCTGATCCAGATCTATCAGAGGCTGCTCAAAAAACTCTAGGAGTTGTGGCTCTGCCCTTCGGGCTCACCAACGTCGCCGCTACTTACCAAGACGCCCTGAGGGGAAAATTCGCCGACCAAGTGAGAGACGCCCATCCACTCGCTGACCAGCTCGTCGTCTAGCCTCCGCCAGCCGTCAACATGCTACACATGGCCAGTGCCCCGGAGCGTCCCTCCAGACCATCCCGAAGGAAAATCCAGGCTCTGAGTCTCAGGGCTCTACGGAGACCCTCGCCGAAACCTTCACAGAGCAACTCCTTCTCCCACCCTTTTGGGGTGGCGCGATCTTCAATGTAAGCATCGATAGCCCTCCTCTGAACGACAAAACCAAGGAGGAATGTGTCGCTTGTGAGAACCGAAACGTCAACCACGCACAACGCCGAGCAAACGAGAATGCCCTCGCGATGGCCGAGCAGCAGCTCGACTCGCAAGGAAGGCCACTCTAGCGCAACATTGACAAAGAGTTTCTCCGCGTTGACAGCCACGACGTCTTCAAGACTCCCAGCGCCAATCTGGCAGTGGCCGCCAACGAGCTCGCCCACCTCCCGTAGACACCCGAGCTCGCCAAGGTCGCCGCTATGCTTAAAGCGGCGCACTGCCAGGTCAATGAGATTCGATAGGATCAGAGACCTTCATACTCCACTACTTTGATTCATAGGTCAGTCGCCACAAGAACCAATCGCCGCCAAAGTCGCTTCACCGACCAGCACCACGACGACAGGCAACCCCTCCAGGGCGGAGCTAGGGGCAACCGCACTGAACATCACCGCCAACACGACTAGGAGGTCGACCAGGACGTCTAGGTGCACCTCAACAATCTTCGAGATGCACGTCGACATATCAAGGTTGCTGTACGCCATCCTGATCACATCGCGTAAGCTTCACCACTACTTTGAGTATTACAAGATCGCCGTGGTCACTGAGTTCCCTCTAGGGGACATCCTCCACAACAAAGAGGCCAACGGCCATATCATCAAGTGGGTTGCTGAGCTCGGCACTTACTCCATTGAATTCAGAAGCAGGCCTACAATCAAGTCTCAGGCGCTTGCTGATTTCGTCGCTGAGTGGACCGAGATCCAAGAGCCCATCGCCGCCACCTGCCCCAAGCACTAGGTGATGTACATCGATGGCACCCTCAACATCAATGGTGCTGGTGTGGGCATTCTGTTCATTACACCGACCAAGGATAAGCTCTGATACGTTCTTCAGATACACTTTCCGGCCTCCAACAATGCCGCCGAATATGAAGCATGTCTCCACGGACTCCGTATAGCCGTTGAGCTCGGCGTCAAATGCCTCATGGTATATGGGGACTCTGCGCTAGTCATCAACCAGCTTAACAAAGACTGGTCTTGCTCTAGGGAGAAGATGGATGCACATTGCGCCGAAATCAGGAAGCTTGAAGGAAAATTCCACGACATCGAGTACCACCATGTGGTACGCGACCAGAATCAGCTCGCCGACCATTTATCTAAGTTGGGCTCTTCTCGCATCGCGATTCCGCCGGGGGTCTTCGTTCAAGATCTCCTGGCACCATCCATTAAAGAAGATGAGGAAGTTCAGGAAGTTCCCCCAGCCGAGCAGCTGGTACTGGCGGTACCTTCGCCGGCCACCGATTGGAGGGAACAATTCATCAAGTACCTTACCAGCGCCGAAGTACCCGCCGATAAGACTGAAACCGAACGCCTAATCCATCGAAGCAAAACATTATGTGCTGGTAGACGACAACTTGATGAGGAAAAGTGCCAAGGAAGGGATTCTACAAAAACGCATCATCCAATAAGATGGAGTGAAGTTACTTCTCAAAATTCACTCTGGTTCCTACGGCAACCATGCGGCTTTGAGAACACTAGTCGGCAAAGCTTTTTGAGCTGGTTTTTATTGGCCCACAGCCATCTCTGATGCAGAAGACCTCGTCCGACGTTGTGAACGATGCTAATTTTTCACCAAGCAAATACACTTGCCCACACAAGAACTACAGACCATTCCAGCTTCCTGGCCCTTTGCATGCTGGGGACTGCACATGATTGGCCCTTTTAAGCCAGCGCCAGGTGGTTTCCGATACGTATATGTCGCCATTGATAAGTTCTCTAGGTGGATTGAGTATAAACCGCTCATCTCGGCTACTGCAAAGAAAACAGTCTAGCTCTTCAAAGACATCATCCACAGATTCAGTCTCCCAAACAGCATCATCACCGACCTCAGAACTACATTTACTGGCCATCACTTTTGGTACTTCTACGAAGACCGTTGCATCTTCGTCAAATACGTCTCTGTTGCTCATCCAAGAGCCAACAGCCAGGTCGAACAGGCGAATGGCATGATCCTTGATGCCCTCAAAAAGAGACTATATTAGAAAGAAGAAAAGCACTTGGGTAGATGGCTCAAGGAGCTACCAGCTATAGTCTGGGGACTATGTACTCAAGCTAGTCGCAGCACCGGTGTGTCTCCATACTTCTTGGTCTACGGCTCAGAAGCCATACTACCAGCGGATATTGCCTTCCGAGCACCTAGGGTGGAAAATTATGATAAAGAGCAGGCCGTAGCTGTTCGGACAGAGAATGTCGACAGGGTCAAGGAAGAACGCCTAATCACCTGCGTCCGCATAACCCAATATCTAGAAGGCTTGAGGAGGTACTACAACCGCAACGTTAAAGGTCATTCATTTGCTGTCGTTGACCTTGTTCTCCGCAGAAAACAAAAAACCAAAGAGATGCACAAGCTCTCCTCCACTTGGGAAGGGCCTTACATCATCAAAGAGGTCACCCGATCAGGGTCTTATCACCTATGTGACTTAGACGGAATCGATGTTCTCAATTCAAGGCACATCGAGCACCTTATACGTTTCTATACTTGAAACGCTCCAGATATGTACTCTCCACTTTATATTGAATAAAGTTTTGGTCTCCTTAACTTGTCTCCACTTTTTCTCCATTGTGGTTTAACCCCCACTTATGGTCACCGAGCTCTATGCTACTCCATAGCGAACTCCAATTTGGAATCGCCGTAACCACGCCGACCATGTTTCTCCAAATCTCCAACGTTATCGCCGAACACGTTTTTGCCAAAATTGCCGAACGATTTCTCCAAATCGCCGAACACTTTACTCCAAATCTCCAAGATATTTCACCGATCAGCATGCAACATACTTTCTTTTCTATTCTCTTTGGAGAAGACCCAGTCTCCGATCTCTCCCTACACGTGCCACGGGCTTCGCGCTCTACGTTATGGGTGGTCGGCTGTGGTTCCTTGGTCACGCCTGTTCTTCCTACACGTCCATGGGCTCCGCGCTTGATGTTATGGACTATGGGCTAGCCAAGGTCAAGGGCTCAGCACAGAACTAATTGCTTGAACACCGCTTATACTACCTATATCTCCAAGTTATTTCATTAACCGCTGAGCAGCACACGTTCCGCTCTTTTCTCTATGGAGAAGACCTAGTCTCTGATCCCTCCCTACACGTGCCACAGGCTCCACGCTTTGCGTTGTGGATGGTCAGGCTACGGTTCCTTGGTCACTGCCTATTCCTCCTACACAGTGCACGGGCTCCTGCGCTGGACGTTATGGACTATGGGCTAGCCGAGGCCATGGGGTTCAGTAGCAAACCAACTGCTTGGATGCTACTTGTACTACGTATAATTGCGTTATGGTTAAAACTGAGAAGATTTTGTCGCCGAACTACAAGCAAACTGCATAACATGCACCTTATAACATTTATCACATACATAAGTGTTTTTTACGCTATTCGCGCATTCTAACTATGTTGTCCAGAAATTACATATGATAATCTCCGAGCATATCACCGAGCATATCATCGAGCTTCGCCATCGCCCTGCTCATCTCGTCAAATAGGTCAATGTCGCTAGCCAGCTTTCTCGCCGCATCCTCCACCTCATCCTCCTAGTTGCTGGGTCTCCGCCTCGCTCAGCCCTTCAGCGAATCCGCCCCCTATCGCCTGAAGGTCAATGGATGGATAGTGGGACTAGACCACCGCAAGGGCATGAGTAATGCCGGTAACAACGGCGTCGCTGATTGAAGTTCTTGAAGCTCTCCCATGCCGTCTTGCACCTTTCGATGATGATGTCCGGGCATGGCGGCCTGCCGTCGGTTTGAGGAGCCACCTCTAGGTCAACGTAGTCGGAGCACTGGTTTGACTCCGGCAACTATAGTGTCAAACTTGTCCCTCTAGTGTTCGGGCGTCCTGCTCCAGCACATTGAATTGCGCTTTGACCCTCTGACGGTAGTCTGCAAGCATTACATAGTTCCGTCAAGAAAGGAAACTACTTCAGCATTAACTCCGACCAGGGAATACTTACCGTTCAACTCCTCGAGCCAGTTTATCTGCTCGCCCTATCTCCTTCGCCTTTTCCTCTTGGAGTTGTTCGAGGGCTTGGCAGCAGCTGGTCGAGCTCCATGTTTTGCTCTACAAGCACAACAGTCATTGCCAAAAATATGGCTGTTCAGCAATACAAAGCACATTCGCCGATATACCGTACCTGCTTTCTGCTCAGGATACGCTTCTGAGCTGCTCGGAAGTCTGTTCCAGTTGTGTGGAGGCACTCGCCTAGCTCCTCAGACTTGCACCATAGCTGCTCGAACGCAGCTGCCAGCTAGCTCAGGCCAGGACCCCCTTCTGGTGTTCCAGATCTCAGCGGTTTGACTCAGTAAGGTCTCGCTTGCGCCGGGCTCTCCAGATGTTTTTCTCCATCAGGTTCATCACCTCTCTAAGTTTTTCATTCTCTTCAGGCGAGGGGTTCTATCCTCTTTATGAGCTGATGCCGCTGCTCGACAGTCCGAGTTATCCCCTGCAAATACACAATTATAATGATGAACTTCGATCATCAACGTCAAAGATGACCACTCCAGATGTGGTACTGACCTTGATTTGTTTCATCACTCGAGCGAGGGCTGGTCTTCAATCTCCTCATCTCCCTAGTGGTATCTTCCTCCTCGATAACCAGCCACTTTGTCGCCGTGCTTTCAGGAGGATTCGGATAGCTTGGGGTCGAGGTTTCAGTGTGCTCAATCTCCTCCACCTCGTCCTCTTCCGCTGTAGCTCGAGGCACCACCGGGGGGCTCCATGGCTAGACAACGGCTCTAACCATGCCCTGTGACACCTCAGGAGGCACCGTTTGTCCCTCGAGCACCACCGGCTTCACCGCCCTAGACTCCGATGCATTACCAGCAACTCCAGCCTCTGCTCTCGAAGACCCGATGGTTCCCGCTGTTGCCTCGAGCACTACCGCCGATCTATCTATCGTCAACGTCGCTTGTTCGTCGTTGCCAAGATCGCCAGCAGTAGCGGTTGACTCGTCCTTCAGCTACCGAACACTCGGGGACTCGAGGACGATAGCTGTCGGCGTTGTTTCCACTATGGGATCAGCCCTCGGCGGTTCGATAGTCTGGACTGGTGGGGTCAGACCCTCCACACATTTCACTCTACATCACATCAGTTCGTAAAGCACCAAAAAAGCTAAGAAATGAGAACAAAGTAACTCCAAGGAAAGTATACTCATGGTTTGGTCTGTTGGAACAATTTCTTGAACCGGTGATGCCTACCCGAGCACCCAGGCATGGCCAAGGGGTCGACTCTTGTACTCTGGGGTGGAGGTCTAGTTTCCTCCACCGTTGGCCTCTGTTCCGCCTGCCGCTCTGTGACTCCCTCTACCTGCTGTGTAGGGGCTCCCGTCGTCTGCTGCCTGGGGACTCTCGTCGCCTGCTGCTCGGGAACTTCTTCGCCTCTCCTAGGTTGTTCCTCCACGCGAGTGTTGCACGGAGGTACTTCAATGCTTGGTAGAGGAGCCACCGAAGTTTCATCGTCATCCGACCACTCAAGCACCGCGGTCCTCCGCTGTTGAGTGGTCTGGTCACCACCAAGCGATATGCCACCTGGTTTGAGGGGACCGGCTGCCGCCGTCTTCCTCTTCTTCTAGGTTGGCTCATTTGCCGCTGCTCTTTTTCCCCGGACTTTCTCCGATACTGGGGGCAAATTTTTTGTTTGACCATCCTCGGACTCTGATGAAGCGCTGACCGCATCTTTCTCAGGCCGAGCCGGTGGTCGGGCGTCTACACCCCTCGACCAATCACCTCTCGACATGCTAGAAAAGTACACTGCTCTTTCCTACGAGTGGATCTTTGCATAAGTGCATCAGTTCACTGCTCGATAATGCGTTAGGATTATAAGTGTCGGGCAAAAACAATCAAGATGTTTACCTAAGGAGGTAGATTTGTGCAGTTGAAGGCCCTCATTTGCTTTGGCCAGTGGAACGAGGCACTAGGAGCGAATAGCTCTACGGCCTGCTCTAGGACAATTTGTTTCATCAGCCGTTTTGTCCTCTCCTGGGTCCCATCATCATCACCTCTATAGTCAAAGCCTGGGTGGGCCCTCTCCTTGTAGGGCTAGATTCAATGCACTATGAAGCTCGCCGCCACTAGTTTGCCGCTAATCTCTATGCCTTCAAGCAGGTCGAGGAGCTCCCTTACTTGTTCCATGTCATCACTGTTCGGTTTCTCCGATCAGCTTTTCTGGTTCTCCGAGATATGGTGGATGTCACAGCGGATTGCAGGGTGACTTTGTTTCATGTAGAACCACTTGGAGTTTGCACCCTTTCAGAGAAGTGTTCAGCGGTACATTAATGTACTCACTAGCCATTCCATCCCAGAGCTATAGATATATGCCGCTGACCACCTTGGATCCACCGCCGCCCTTCTTCTTCAACCAGAATAAGTGTCTAATGAGGTTGAAGTGTGGCAGAACCCTCAGAAATGTCTCACATAAATGGATAAAGATCGAGATGTGTAATATGGTGTTGGGATGGAGATTGTAGAGACTAATCGCCCAGAACTCCAGCAGATCCCGCAAGAAAGGATGAACAGGGAACCCAAACCCACGCCAGAAATAATCCTCGAAGACTACAGCTTCATCCGTGTTAGGCATCGGAAAGGGCTCACCACTGGCTGGCCGCCATCCGGCAGTGACGCGGTCAGGAAGCACGCCCGCCTCCACCAATCTCTCGAGCTCCGCTTCCCCCATGCGCGATGGCACCCACTCTTCGTTGTGACTGACTCCCGCTCCTACCTTCTTTGGGCTCGCCTTCTTCAGGTTCATAGCTCTCCTCTTTAGTGCCATCTCTCAGATCTAGATGGGGACTGGCGTCGGGAGCGTGTGTGGATGTGAATCTGAAAATGTGAGGGCTGAGGATGAAGATGGAATGACAAAGTGGCAAAGGTATGAATGAGGGATGCGGCGGCGCAGTTATAAAGCACTTTCCCCACCCTTTCGCATTCAAGGGGTTTTGGGAAACCGTTCCCATGATTTGCACCCCCCTAAATTCTTCGATGTGGCTTGTTGGGCCGTAACATGGGCTTTCACGCAACCGCATCCCACGTTGCTAATTTATCGCTACCGTTGGTTATCACTCGCCGAATAAATCACCAACTTCTCCGCCATTTATTGAGGCTCGGTAACAGTTACTGTACAGTCGTTACTCTGGTTTTTTCTCCATAGTTGGGTTTTTTAGATATCCTCATAAACGGCTTGGGGACTGGCTACCTGCTCGGCTGGTCTTTTTATCATTTTTAAGTTTTTAACCCTGGCATCACGTGATTGCTTCACCTACTGTCAAGCTCGGGGACTAAGTGGGCACACTTCACCTTGCGGTGAATGTGCTCTCTCTCATTTCAGAGTTTCGCTCGAGGACTGGCTGCCTGCTCGGTTGGTCTTTTACTATTCTTCTACTTTGGACCCTGGCACCACATGACTATGTCATCTACTGTCAGGCTCGGGGACTAAGTGGGCACACTTCACCTCGCGCTGAATGTGCCTACTTTATTCCTGAAGACTCCACGCCTCTTGAAGTTGAAGAAGACTATCTCCTTTTCTCGTGGTCGGACTCTAAGAGGGCACACTTGTTCCACTATGAAGAAATTTTTGGTTCTGAACTTGAGCTCCTTACACCCTTATGGCAAGCCATGCTTGGGTTATGCTGCTCGGCTATGATTCGAGCTGCTCGGTGATAGTACACGCTGCTCGGTAACTGCTCACAACTGCTCAGCAACTAATTATGGTGGTCAGACCATGAGTTCGACTGCTTGGCTTTGTTCGCACCTGCCCGAACAAGCTTAAGACGATGTTGCACTATGGGTACAAGGTGCTCGAGGACTAGCTGTGGGGGGTATGACCTCGGATACCCACGGCAGACCACATGGGCTATGCCCTCAGGGGCGGCCCAGCCCATAAGACGAAGCCTTATGGGGCATGACTCTGGTCAGCGCCTTCCGCAAGACATCTGGAAGATATCCTGAAGATACTACGAGATCTGTTAGGATATGTATGATCCCAAGATTCCTGTAATCAGTTATTACTTTTTGGTTATCTCTCAGATCTAACTGAATTGTAACTCTGTTCCTCGGACTATATAAGGCGGGCAGGGACCCCCTCCAAACTTATGCAATATCATATGATAGCTAATACAAACCAACAGGCCACAGGAGTAGGGTATTACGTCATACTAATGGCCTGAACCTATCTAACTCATGTGTCTCTATTGCCTTCTTGTTCTTGATCTCATGCTCCCCTGCCGATCAATCTACCTTCGTGGGATACCCCTCGGAGGACTGCCGGTGATATTCTGTCGACAAAGCATCTTTCCCAAATGCTTCATCTGTTCTTTCATACGTATGTTGCAAGTGTGTTTATCTCGATGTTGCATATGTTTCACACATATGTTGCAAGTGTTTTATCTGCACGTTGCGTATGTTAGCAATGGTTTTCAAGTGCAAGTGTTTCAGACGCATGTTTGAAATATTTCATCTATCTTCATATGTATGTTGCAAGTGTTGCATCTGGGTGTTTCAAAAGTAGATCTGGTGTTACACATAGGATGCGCGTGGGAAGCGAGAAGGGGTGCCAGCGGTCCCCACAGGGCGTGGCCCCTAGGTGGGCGCAGAGTGCAAGCGCGCGTCGGGGAAACGAATCAGCCCGGTCCACAGTGCCATCCAATGTAATCCTATCCCATCGAACGTCCGGGCGCCCGGAGTTCCCCCAAATAGAAATAGGTGGTGCATATCATCTCATTCTCCACTGGCTAATGAATACTCCCACTGTCCCCCAAATAAATCAATTCCTAGAATCTGTGCCAATCAAACTTTTTTAAGTTTGACTAACTTTATAGAAAAGAGTAACAACATCTATGATATAAAATGAGCATATTATGAAAATATATTATATGGTACATCTAATGTTACTAGTTTAATATCATAAATCTTGATGTTTTTTCTACAAATTCGGTCAAAGTTTAAAAAGTTTGATTTGAGACAACTCCATAAATCTATTTATTCAGGGACACAGGGAGTAGTACAATGAAATCATTCCACCATATTTGAGGAATGACTCATGCTGTAATCACCTTATTTAGGATGGAGTGATTTCTCAAACCAAATACCCTAAAACTTATATCCTATGCGCACATTATGATTGAACATTGATGAACTGATCCAATGACATACACTACGTAGAGGACCATGACGCCTAAGAGGGGGGGGTTGAATTAGGCAACTTAAAATTCTGATTCCAAACTATGGCCTCTTTTCTAACCTTAGCAAAACCTATGCAAAAGATAAACTATCTAAATGTGCAACTACGGTTTTACTAGTGTATTGCTATCTCTACCGCAAAAGGAGTAATGTGAACAATGTAAATGCAGAAGCTAAAGAGCAAGGTAGAGATATGCCAACTCCCATCGATGACTTTGATATTTTTATCGAGGTATCGAGAAGCGCACAAGCTTCTCCCTAGTCTTTGTTGGAGCCCCTGGCAAGGAATCCCTCGCAAGGGCCAAGCTCCCGGTCGGATAACTCCATGGATAGCCTCGGGCCTTCCCCACGCGTAAGTGGGTCTCCGACGTGCCTTCCAGCAAGCCTCTCCCGGATGCTCCTCGATGTCTTCACTATCAAGCTTCTGGCCAAAATGCCGTGGGCCTTGTTCCCTCTAGTACACAGTGGTGGCCACACCACAAACGCGGTTGGTGTGATCTCGCAAGACTACAAGCCCCTTCGATATACAATAATTGTGCATGCAAGCATCGGGTAGTAAGAGGTTTACAAACCTCACTAAACACTAGGCCTAAACCTAGAGCAAGCGCATAAGCGGTGGTGTAATCAACCTAAGCACTTCGCAAAGCACCTATGCTAATCACCCAATGAAACACTAAGTGATGAGGACATGACACCCATGCATATGACCATGTTTTGCACATGGTATGGAGGGGTAGGAGGCCAGCAAGGGTGTCTAAGTCAAGAATGAGGCCCAAGGCTAATTCGGTTTGAGTCCCCGAGGTGGAGGCCCAAAGCAACTCAAGTTTAAGTCTGCCTCGACCTCTAGGACCAGTCTGACTTAAACTGGTCACCCAAGACGCATTCGGACTCTGTTTTTGATGATCCATATATGGTTGGAAAGCTAATTTGATAAAGAAGCCAATCCAAGTGGTCTCACGTCAAACTACCTTTGGAATCAACAGGAATCATTGAAACAAGTCAGCGTCCATAATCTGCCAGGGTGCTACGACACCGTCTTTTGGTCTGTTGGACTGTGTATCGTGTTTGGGCCCATTAGGGGGCGCGTCCAGGGGGGTGACGCCCAAGACTCTATAAATAGCAGCCATTGCTCTCCTTAGGGTTTGGATTTTGTTTAGTTCTTGATTTTCTCGTGAAACAGACATTGTTTTGCTGCAACTGTGCCGCCAAGGCTGCTTGCTGTGAACCAGGGCCCCAGTTCTTGATCTTGTTCGCCTGTGGTGATTAGTCCTTTCGAATAAAGACTTGAACTCCTTCTTGTTATCATAAGCCTCATATTTATTTGCAATTTTAGATTGCATTCATCCCGTTCTTGCTTGTGTTCTCGATTCGCTTGTAGGAAAGCCTTCTCGGAGGAGATCAATCGCGTTCGCGTGGTTGATAACCAACGGAGCGGTGGTGTAACTATTGTGGGGGTTCGAATCAGTCTTGGTTCAAAGCCTAGATCATGAACGTCGAGTCTCCACCAATCGACGCTATCATACCTTTTGGAAGATCGGGCCTAGTCTACATCACTAAGCACTATGCAAGTGTAGATCACTAAAATGGTGTACCAACACCCTAGATATGTTTTTTCAGCTCCACACACCTCAAATGGCTGGTTCGAGGGTCTATTTATAAGCCCCACTGAGAAAGCAACCGTTGGGGATGAAATCCCGCTTTTATGCTACTAACCAGATGCTCAGGTCGTCCTGATCGGACGTGTTTAGTTGTCCCAACCGTTAGAGCCACGATCAACTGATCGGATGCTGCCAGCGTCCAGTCACATGCCACCGGACACGTCTGGTCACAATTTTGCTGCTCTGGAACATTTCTGTACTCGATCGGATGCTACAGTCCTACGTGCGGTCGATTTGCTACCAGCGTCCGGTCAGTACTAGATGTGTTGCCCATGATGATGAACAGTACCATCAGTGCGTCCGGTCACTTTATTGTTTAGTGTTTGGTCACTGCTGCTGATGCCTTCTGTTGCTGAGCCTCTTTATCGGTGCGTCTGGTCGCTATACTAGCATTCGGTCCAGCGTCCGGTCACCTCTATGAGCTCGTTTCTTTGCGATCTTGCGTTCAGCTTGGTTTCTATCTTCGTGCTTGGACTTTGCTTGATATCTTGGGTCTTCTCTTGTGCTTCTAAGATCTTGCTTATGGTGTTGATCATCGGATCATCACATTGCCTTCATCCAAGTCACGTCTTGCACCCTATTGAACTACAAAACAATCACTTGCAAATTCATTAGTCCAATTTGGTTGTGTTGGTCATCAAACACCAAAATCCAAAGTAAATGGGCCTAGGGTCCATTTTCCTTACAATCTCCTCCTTTTTGGTGATTGATGACAACACGACCAAAGCAAGCAAATAATAAAAATTTTGGAATTTTAAAAACTATCTACTTGCTAGGATGCAATGCAAGGGGCAATGTTATATGATGTTAAAAGATACTACTTGTAAGACTAGAAGATACCACTTGAAAATTTATCTTGCCCTTGCAAATGTCCCCATGTGGTATTATGGATTTAAGCCTTACTTTTGATCCTACAAATCCTCCCTATTACATAGGCTAATCCATAATCCACTATCCTCCCTTTCTCGGACCATTACCAATTGTAGACCATTACCACTTGTAAATTATTATGATCTAGCTTTTGGTCCTACAAATTAATACTTGCTTTTGGTCCTCTAAATTCTCCCCTTTTGGAATCAAACACCAAAAAGAAAGACATTAGTAGCACAAGGGAGGGTCAAACTTTGTGATCCTTTGTATGTAGAGTGGAATAGGTCACAAAATTTGACTCTCACGTTATATAGACTAAGCTCTCCCTAAATATATGCATACATATGGTAGAAGGCAAAACATATGCATAATTGGCAAATTATTGCACAAGGGAATTTAATCTATATAATGCATGGAGAAAGCATATAAATATCAAAATAAAATCAACATGATGATATCGGTTTAGAAATACCACATGTGGAAACCAATTTAATTTCTACCACTTGCAATAGGTGGTGGATATTTGAAGTATGATGCTTAACTCTGGGAACTCCATTTTCCTTGCAATGAGACTACTACACACATATAAGCTTGAAAAGGTGTTAGTCTCAAAGCATCCAACTTGTAGAGTATCCTCCCCCTAAAATTGTGCACAATACTTGTATGAAACATGCACATTGATTTTAGAATAAAAAATACCACTTGAAAGATGACATCACATGAATGTGAGAGTCATTTTCAAAGGCGATATTCGAGAGAAATTATCTACAATTTGGACTTTGGCACATATTAGATGAACAATTGAAAGACAAGCTATGTGCCATGCTCCTAAATAGTTTTAAACCATGTAGGTTTGCTCCAAGGGTTAAGAATGAAACCGAGCAAGCCTACCATAAGATATACCTAGTGTATGCATGACAAAAGATATAAGCATGCAAATGCAAACCTAGGCATGAAAAGTAACTAGATGCTTAAAGATACCACTTGTAGTTAATTAAATCTAGCACCACTTGAAGAAAATTGAATCTAGTTACCTAACATGGGAAGGGGAATTTGGGTCCATAGTATTCACTAACCCACTTGGCAATGATCTTGTCCATCATGATGCACCCCATGAAATGCACCCATACTTTGCCAAGTCTCCAAATTCCCTGAAGTCCATTGGACTTCTCACTTCCCTTTCAGGATCCAAACCTTGTTGGTGCTCTTCATGTTGGAAATGATCTCCTTTGGCACCCAAAAGCGTTTAACCCCATTATTGACTTGCTTATTCACCTTGATGGCCACCACCTTGTCATTTTTCTTCTTCTTCAAGAGATAAGGTGTGGAGGCCTTCTTGTCCACCTTGTTGGTGTAGGCGTTGAAGAGCTTGCTTGTTTGCTTTTTCTCTTCCTTCTTTGCTCCTCCCCCATTCATCACCTTTCACTCATAGGACTTGTGACCTTCCTTGTGGCACATGTAGGAAACCACAGTTTGTCCTTCATCAAGCTTCTTCACTCCCTTGACGGTGTTATCTTGATAAAGTTGGGCCTACTTCGCCCTGCCTTTTACTTGAGTCAAGTCCTTGGTGAGGTGAGCCACTTCTTGCTTGAGTTGCTCATTCTCCTTTGCAACCTCTTGTGTGCATGTATCTACCACAACTTTCTCAACACAAACTTGGTTGCACAAGGGTGAGTCTAAACATAAATCATTACAAGAAGTAGAGGCATCCTTTTTAGACATGTTAAAGATATAACTTTTCTTTTTAGGTGCCTTAGTGAGGGTTGTACTGATGGCTTCAAGATTAGCAACTTTATTAGTTAGCTCATCACAATATTTGCACATGGTTTCTATTTTAGCAAGCAAACTTTTATAAGCATCTTGTGAGCTAGCTAACTTTTCTTTTAATTTTTTTATTTTTCTTTACAAGTTGCTCACCATTGATTGTGTATGCATTTGTTGTTGCACTAGTCTCAAGTTGCTCAATTTTAGTAGATAGTTCAATATTAAGATTAGCAAATGTCTCATATTATTTAAGCAAGGTTTTATATGCTTCTTGTGAACTATCTAGCTTTTGTTTTAATTTTTTGAGCTTCTTTTGTTGACTAGTGTAAACTTTAGCATAATTAAGATTTTGTTGCATAATTTCATCATAAGAAGGCATTTCATCATCACTATCACTCACTAGAGGATGACCTTTTGTTACCTCGTGCCATAAGGCACACACGAGAAGATCTTGATGATGAGTGCTTGTGCCCTCGCCTCTTGTGATGGTCTTCTTCTTCACTTGAAGAATCATCCCATGACCTTATTGATGTGAGGGCTTGGTTCTTGCACGCCTTCTTCTTTGTCTTGGGTGTGGGCTTGTTTGGACAAACTTCCACAAAGTGCCCCAACTCACTGCATCCATAGCATCCTCTCTTTCTTTGCTCATTTCTTTGATTGGTGAAAATGATATCTTGAATTTGGATGAGCACACCCTTGACATTGAGCCTTTGGATCATCTTCTCCACCTTGTTGATTAGTTTGATTGATTCTTCATCAAGGTCAGAGGTGGAGGAGGAAGATTGATCATCATCACTTGAAGCATCATCATCATCATCATCATCATCATCATCATCATCATCATCATCATCATCATCATCATCATCATCATCATCATCATCTTCATCTTCATCTTCATCTTCTTCTTCATCTTCACTTGAGGAGCTTGCGCTTGAGCTCGTCTCAACTTTCTTGCCCTTCATCTTCTTTTTCTCACTACATGCGAGAGCTTTGCCTTTGCTTGATGAAGATACTTCTTCTTGACCCATATTGCATGACATTTCAAATGCCACTATCTTGCCAATGACAATGGCCGGGGTCATGGTGCTCAAGTCCTCCATGTTGTGAAGGATGGTGATGATGCTTGCATATTTCTTTTGTGGTAGCACAGAGATAATCTTTATCACGATGTCTGCATCATCTAGCTTTGTTAATCCTATTGAATAGAGCTCATTGATAATTAGATTCAAACGAGAATACATATCATGAACAAGCTCATCATCATTCATTGTAAAGGAATTATAATTTTGTTTAGCTAGACAATGTTTTTTCTCATGGAGATTAGATGTGCCATCATGGAGCTCTTGGAGTTTTAACCAAATTTCATGTGCCATATTTAAAGTGAACACTTGGTTAAACACATCCATGCTAAAAGATTAAAACAAGCAATTTTTAGCTCTAGCATTGAAATGCATTTCCTTTTCTTCACTCTTTGTGGGTTTATCGGGATTCTTAATGGGTATCATCCCCTCACGAGTCACTCTCTAAACACCCAAATCTACCGCCTCAAGGTGACAAGCCATTCTAGCTTTATAATAGGGGAAGTTAGTGCCGTCAAACTACGGAGGCCTAGAGGTATCCATCCCAATCACTCTAAATAGCATCGGCTTAACGACGGTTAAGCCGAAGGTCCAAATGGAGCCAACCGGCTCTGATACCACTTGTAGAGGATCGTGATGCCTAAGAGGGGGGAGGGTGAATTAGGTAACTTAAAATTCTAATTCTAAACTATGGCCTCTTTTCTAACCTTAGCAAAACCCTATGAAAAAGATAAACTATCTGTGGGGGTATGACCCCTGGTATCCATAAGACAAGACATGAGCCGCACCATCAGAGGTGGCCCAGCCCACAAGATCAAGGCATGCACGACACTGGTTGACGTGCACCACAAGATATTATATAGTACCAAATAGGATACTTTCCTTGTAATCCTACCCCTCTAGAGTATAGAGTATATAAGAAGAGGCAGGGGTCCCCTAGTCGACATCTACATAGATCTACATGGTCATCTAGATCAATACAATATACCAAAGACACAGGACGTAGGGTATTACATTGATCAGATGGCCCGAACCTGTCTAAATCGCTATCTCTACGCCTTGTGTCACCATACGGTTCCTGATTACGCGCACCCCCACCGATCAATCTACCTTTATGGGATACCCCTTGTAGGACTGCCAAGCATCTTTTGTCGATAGTTGGCATGCCAGGTAGGGGTGTGCGTGCTATTTCTATATCGAACAAGATGGTATGTTCTGTAGGCTCTTCATCCCTCTCGTAGCCCTACCAGATCTTCATGGTCGAATCGATCTCATGGATCATCAACGCTGATGGAGTCAGAGAGCTCATCGAGCCGGTGCAGATCGAGTCTACATCGATCACCCCAACACCTGCGACTGCAGATCCAATCTCGGAACCACCTCTGAGGTCGCCTTCATCAAAAACTCGCTGCTTGCTTCCTCACTACCAGAGGAGGCAGATCAACAACAATGATCTAATCGCATCCATCGATCAAGTTGGTCAGAAGCTCACCGATTGCCTCTCCATTTCTGTACTAGTGATACTCGATTTCTTTTATACCACGTTAATTGTGCTAGAAGTGTATAGACTATATACATTAGGGGCCTCTAAATGAGAATTACGCACTCACCTTTACGAACACACATACTCAAACTCTACCCCTACAAGCACCTCCGAAGGATTAAGCTGGCAGATCTCGAGATTCATGAAGTCACCACTGGCGCCTCGCTGTCGACGGAGAGGTCTCCTACCACTAAAAGCATAGCGCCGTTAAATCCTAAAATAAATCTAGGAAAATGCGAGCACTCATGCCAAGTTGAGGACTTGAAATTGGGTGGACAAGTTCCATCACAAAGAACCTAACCAACTTTTTATAAGGGTGTGTGCAAGTTTTTTTTTTCAAAAATACACATATAGATATAATGTTAATATAAAATCCTAAGATTTTAATGGGCCCAGTGGAGGTGCTCTAGTAAGCTCGTTACTTTTGGACCGAGATAAGGTCCATAGGCCGACAGGGCGATTTTTTTGTTTTTAGCCCTTTTTTTTTAAAGTTCTTCACAAATATACCCCTAGAGGTATAATTTCAAAATCTAGACCCTTAGCTCGATGCCATCATTGGTGGTGCCGAGCTTACACATCTTGGCGCCATAGATCTGGGCGCCAAGCTTGGATCCGAGCCCGGTGACAGATATCTTTGCGCCGTTCCGGCCTTACTGGGGTCCATTTTCTTTCTCTCCTCCATCCTCCCCTCTCTTCCTCTCCCATCCTCTCTCACGCATCGTGCCATGCCGCTCCACGCCGGTAGGTGAACCTGCCTCGAGCATCGGCGTCATGGCCAGCCGTGCCCCGCCCCATCCCATCCCGTGCCCCGGCCGGCCATGCGCCCGAGCCCGGCCTCGCTCACCGACACCACGGCCAGCCGCGCCATGTCCTGCCCCATCCCACGCGCCCGCCAGCCGCGTGCCAACCCACGCCCCCTGTCCTATGCCTGCCCTATGCGGCCGCCGCGGCCCATGCCCCGTCCCACTCGCCGTGAAGTGCCACACCAACTAGGAGTGCTCGGCCATGCCCATCCCCACCCCATGCGTTGAGCAGTGATGGTGCCATGCTCCGCACACCAGCACTGCGGCTAGCCACGCCCCTCCCCTGCCTTGCCCCACACACCGGTTGGCCGTGCGCCGGCCCACGTGCCCCGTCCCGCACCCCACCCCACATGGCTGCCGTGGCCCACGCCCATCCCACGCACCCCATCCCGCTCCCCGATGAGCCGCACGCTGGCCAGCCGCGCCGCGCCCCACGTGCCTTCGGCTGTCGAGCCCTGCGTGCCGTGCTGTGCCACGCTGGCTAGGAGTGCCCGGCCACGCCCATCCCCACCCCGTGCACTGAGCCACGAGGCATCATACCCTGCCCCATGACTGCTGCGCCACCCTACCCGTCGTCGAACCCGATTGGCCGCGACCGCGTTGGCCCGTGCTGCGCCGCCCTCCCTTGCCCGCTCCACAAGGGTAGTGGGGGCCATAGGCCGGTAGTGGGGTGCCATTTGCTGGCCTCCTATTGCTGCCCACCCCCACCCGTTTGGCCACTCCGGTTGCCGGCCAGATGCACACGTGGGCGCACGACAGCTTCCCTGCCAGCCGTCTCTGCCTCTTGTCGACTGGCTGCACGTCCCTTGCACTCGAGGTACATTAGTTTTTAAATTTTATTAATTAATAGTGGTTATTAGTTGGTTAGTGTGGTAGTGATTTAGATAGGTAGAAAGTTATTTAGATTGATAGGTTGATTGATGGATACTTTACATAGTTAGATATATAGTTAGTTATATAGTTATATAGTTAGTAAGATAGTTAAATAGTTATATACTTAGTTACATAGTTAGTTAGATAGTTACTTGACATAGTTAGTTAGTAGTACTTAGTAGTGAGTAGTGAATTGATAGCATCTATTTAGTTAGTTATTAAATACTAGAGACCTTGTACTTAGTACGCTTCATTTATATTGGACTAAAGGAATTGTGCATCCTTATGTGTATGAATTAGATGGACAACCTAGTGAGCATATATCATGGAGGCACCGTGTAAAGAGATCGCTATGGATATGTTATGTTTGTTGAGATGCAAAGCATGCCTGTGTTATTCAATGAGAAGCCTTCATTTAGTTAGTTGGTTGCAAGGGCTCGGGAGGAGCTACATTGCCATGGAGCTGATGATGGTGATGGCATCATAGTGGAGGGTGTACTTCACCTAGGTTCCCCTCCCAACATCCTAAGGAAGATGATCTGAATTGGGTGTGCAGACCAGTGGGAGAACTATGTGAGATCGGCTATGAAATGCCAGTTCCAAAGTTTGGACGTGATTGTGCGTCGGGTGTTAGTTGATCCCATCTCTCATGGGTTTTCCCCACCAATGGGTCAGCAAACACACTTTGACCCTTCCGTCCTAGATCCTGATATGGATGTGGAGGTTGCACCTATGGTTTCCGATGCTCAATCTGCCCCAATAAGCTAGTTGGAGATGCTTGTCAGACTCATGATGTTGTGGCAGATCCTCCTCATGAGATCCCTTTAACACAGAATCATCCAAGTAAGTGTCTTATCCGCATGGTTATTGGGAGCTTACCCCCTTCCTTACATCCATTTTTTTTCATTCTTTCCTCATTTTTCTACTTATGTTGTAGGAGACATTCCTAACAATGTGGATGTGCCCACTGTTGCTGCGCAAGTGCACTATGGAGATGGATTTCGTGGCTCTAATAGTGTTGAAATTATGAATGATTCAGAGCCATATGAGATGGCAAGGGCTCTTGATTTTGATGATGATCGTCCTATTAGAGAGCTGACAGAGAGTGATGTTGAGATGCTGAGGCGTATCTTTCCCAACCGTCGTGATCCAAGAGTTCATGAGTTCAGCGATCTTGCTCATTCCGATCAGGCATGTGCAGAAGGATATGATGATGAGCTCCTAGAAGATCCTGAGGCCGGCCCTAATATGGTAATTGAGAAGGGTAGGGTAATCTAGGACCTCCCTACATTGAAGAGGTGGTTGCAGTCATTTGCAGTGATATGAAAGAGACCTTACAAGGTCTTGCATTCATATGCGGAGCGCCGTTACATAGTTGTGTGTGACAAGGAACGCTGCCCATGGAGGGTTTGTGCAAGGAAGCAAAAGGTCACCGAAAAGTGGAATATCACAAAAGTTGTCAGGCCACACAATTGTGCTAACCATGTGCTAACACTGAAGCATCGACAGTTGACATCTACCCTCATTGCCAAGCGGTTGATGGGAATATTGCAGGAAGAACCTAACATGAAGGTTAGGACAATTATTAGGACCGTTGAGACGTTGTATGGAGGTTATGTGATAACTTATGGTAAAGCTTGGAGGGCTAAGCAGCGAGCGTGGAAGATGATATATGGGGACTGAGAGAATGGGTATGAGCAGCTGCCAGTACTTTTCAAGGCAATCAAAGCAGTGAATCGGCATGCATTATGAGTACATCACAAAACCAAATGCATGGAAGGATGGAAAGTAGATATTGTTTCATGCTTTCTGGTGCTTCCCTCAGTGTGTCGAGGCCTTTAGGCATTGTCGTCCTGTCTTCTCCATTGATGGTACATTCTTGATTGCCAAATACCAGGACACTTCTTATAGCCATATCCTATGACGCGAACAACAAGTTGGTTCCTTTGGCATTCGCTTTGGTTGAGAAGGAGAACAATGACACTTAGGGATGGTTCTTGAGGCTAGTCTGGATACATGTGGTTGGGCCTGACAGGGAGGTTGGCGTCATATCTGATAGGCACTAGGGCATACTTAATGCTGTGCGAGAGCAGATAGAGGGGTATGCACCTTTGCACCATCATTGGTGTACTCAGCACCTTGCCAAGAATCTACTCTGAAAGGATGGTGTGAAGGATGACTTTGATCTGTTCTAGGAGGTTACTCGTGTAACATCCTAGCCCAGGGCTTTACAGGATTAATAGGATACTCATACCAATAAGTTGCAACTTCTTTTTTGGAAACCCATCTCTAAAGAACTCTGAGGTTAAGCGTGCTTGGTCTAGGGCAATTTCAGGATGGGTGACCGACCGGAAAGTCCTTCCTGGGTACGCATGAGTGAGGACAAAGTGCGCAGAAAAGACTTGTGTGGGTCTATGAGGGCAATCTATCTCCTAGAAAAGCTGCTAGATGTAAGCGGACCTAGCCTTGTAGAGGTGGGACGTTACAGAATGGTATCAGAGCCGACTCTCGCGGTTTCACAAGCGCGTGTGTCGTAGTTGCATAGGCATGGTGCGCATGGCTGGTGTGGTCCTAGAGTGGTCACACAGCATAGCACATGCGCTGACACTAGACACACGGATGTAGCCAAGAGGGGATGTTCCTGGCTTGGGATTGACCAACGAGGATGTCGGTCTCTTAAGGGGGTGAGGATGTAACATCCCAGCCTAGGGCTTTACAGGATTAATAGGATACTCATACCAATAAGTTGCAACTTCTTTTCTGAAAGCCCATCTCTAAAGAACTCTGAGGTTAAGCGTGCTTGGTCTAGAGCACTTTCAGGATGGGTGAACGACTAGGAAGTCCTTCCCGGGTGCGCATGAGTGAGGACAAAGTGCGCAGAAAAGACTTGTGTGGGTCTGTGAGGGCAGTCTATGTCCTAGAAAAGCTGCTAGATGTAAGCGGACCCAGCCTTGTAGAGGCGGGACGTTACAACTCGATAGCTTGAGGACAAGTACTTTCAGAAAAAGTTGGAGCAGGTTAGAACTGCATCAAATGCAGAAGGTAGACAATGGCTCATAGGTTTGATAAGGGATTTGGAGAAATGGATAAGAGCTCACGACGCCGGTGGATGGAGGTATGAGTTTCAGTGCAACAACATGGCAGAGTCATTCAATAAGTTGCTATTGGGGATACGTGGTATGCCCGTGAATGCAATCGTTCAATTCACCTTCTACAAGCTTGTTGCCTGGTTCAACGATAGACATACCCATGCATTGAAGTTGTGGAGGGCCAGAGAGATATGGGATCCAAAACCAAAGGCACACCTAGAGAAGGCAAATGAAAGGGTTGGCACACATGAGGTTACATGTTTTGACCACTCCACAAGGACTTATCAGGTTGAGCATATGGGCAGTACAACGTCCGACGGCGAGGTCTGAGAGTCAAGGATGCATGTGGTAATCCTCTAAGATTTCACATGCACTTGTGGTAAACCAAGGCAAGTACCACTTTCTATGTTCTCATTTGGTGGCAGCAGCTAGGCATCAGCAACTTTAAGTATCGAAGAGCAGGATACCTCACAGAGTCAGTGTCGACACGCTTGTGCGCACATGGAGCCCCCACTTCGTGCCTTTCCGGGACCCTAGAGAGTGGCCTCCATATGATGGGCCAAAGTACATTGCGGATCTAGCTTACATGTTGGAACAAGCAGTGGATCAAGGAAGAGGACGAGGCACAGGATGGTTATGGATTAGATACCCGAAAGAATGAGGCATGGGAGAGGAATCCCATTTCTTACTGACCCCTGAGCAGTATGAAGTGCAGGCAAGTGCGGTAGACTAGGCCACAATTCACTGCACTTGCCATTGGCAGATTAGTGAGATGAGACTATTGGTTGTTTTCATTATTTCATATTTGTCAGTATTCATTCAATTAATTATGCATATCTCAATCTATGCTTGTAATTGTGTCAATTACTTGTACATTTCCAAATTTATGTTTCATTGTATATTGAATTTATATTTCATTGACTTTTTTTATAGGATGGCGCAATTCCACCTGCTTGACCCGACATACGAGGAGACCCACTGAGGATGTCTCATAGTGGAGGGGCAGGTAATAATTTATACATCTTGTTCACATTTTTGTGAGCGTACATGTGTTCGTGAAGTAATGGGAGACTATATTTTATTCCATGTAGGACCTTTCGCTCCTTCATCCTAGAACCCACAATGGGTTCTTGGACATGCAGTACGACAATAGGTACACTCCTTTCCTACAAAGAGCTGGCTTAGATGTCACCTCTTTTTAGGTTCATCGTGGGTTGCCCAAGTTCAACTCAGTGGCCATAACTCCATTGGTTGAGAGGTATTATCTTCAATCATTGCCTCCATTCATGGCCATTTGTTCATGTGCTTGCCTTTTTTATATATAATCTTGCTTTGTCTAAAATGTAGGTGGCGGCCGAAGACTCACAACTTTCACTTGCCTTTCGGAGAGATGACAGTCATGCTCTAGGACTATCAGAAGATGCTAGGTCTGAGGATTCACAGCAACACAGTGACTAGGCAGTGTAGGTCAGAAGGTTGGAGAGCACGAGTAGAGGCCTTAGGCGTGAGGTTGGTGAGCAAGGGGCTCACAGTTCTGGTGTTCTAATCTCCTGGCTCCGGTAATAGTTTGCATAGTGCCCCAAGGAGGTAGATGAGGAGATAGTTGGGTAATACTATAGGTGTGGATTCTACACCTGTTTGCCTACGTTCTCTTCCACGACGCCACGGGTGACACTGTGTCGTGGATGTGGGCCCACTTCCTAACAGACTAGGATTAGGTGGGTCAGTACAACTAGGGCTCTGTAGTGTTGGGTTTTCTTTATCGGCAGCTTTGTGAGGCGTGTCATCGGACTTCGTCCTCATCGTCACTTGGTGGATGCGTGTACCTGCTCTAGTTGTGGATGTGGGCTTGTCTACCAGTTGGCCGTCCTAAGGTTCTGGCTAGTCGTGAGTGGTTCCTAGGTCAGCCTCCATGTTGGCAGTCGACGTGGGCGTACCTTTGGGACTAGGTTAGGGTTCCGCACACGAGGTTAGAGCGAGCATACATTCAATTCATGAATGAGCTAGACATGCTCATGGCGTCTAGTGTAAGTTAATTTTATTTCCCATGCTGGTTTGAAATGGTTTAGTATAGCATCTAACATCTTGTTTGGACATGTTGCAGGTGTCGTGGAAGCCATATGATGGAGAGGGGGCACTTCCTTTTTAGGACAGAGACTGTACATGGGAGCCATACATGGTTTTGGATAGCATCTAACAGAGACTGTCACATTGGCTATGTTGTGTGGCTGCTCGTTGTGGTTGCAGGACAGCCACGACGCAAGACGTTCATGTTCCTTCTACAGGTAGAGGAGGCTTAGGTTCATTTAGCCAAGCACCTATAGGGTCCATAGGCATTGCGTACGAGGACAAGGATGAGGATGATGACAAGGTGGACCAAAGGCACGAGGAGCTTGGCCCATATTAGCTCCAGGACGCTCCCTCGACTTAGCCTACACAGTCTTCAGGCACTAGGCGACATCGTCCACCTGACCCTTACAATCCAGGCATCGACACTCTTGGTCATGAAAGCATCTAGGCCCCTAGTTGGGTTTTGGTGATTAATGACAATACGTGATTACTATGACTAACATGTGTTTTACAGAGGCAATTAAGTTAGGTCACGGTAATGGCAATTGATTGGGCAATCATGGTTATCATGCCCCTATGATGGAAATTGTTTTGGTTATCAAAGGATGGACGACAAGGTTAAGGATGGACTAGTTCTAAGTGTCATTTGGTGTTGAAGAGGCACTTAGAGTAGTTTAGAACTTTGTTTTTTCTTTGGTCGTACTATTAAGGGAGGTATGAATGGGTAGCATGACCTAGGTGAGTCTAGTGGGTTAGGTGTAATGCACACTTGTCAAAACTAGCACTAGGTAGCTCCTAAATAGCCCTTAGATCAATTGGAGCAAACTTCATTCACATATGATTGCGAGTTGAAAGTGAATGGAGCGTCAAATGTTGACCAGATGCTGGTTTCGGTGTGACCGGACGCTGGCGTAGAGTTCGGTCAGTTCATTTGACCAAGGTGAAGTCATCTGGTTGCGACCGGACACTAAGCAAAATGTGACCGGACGCTAGGTGCCAGTGTTCGATCAACTCTAGTAAGGTTCTAGAGAGGGAAAATCCTGATCGAACGTGTCCGGTCAGTGCTGACCGGACGCTGATCAGGTTTCGGCTACTGACCGGACGCTGAGTAGCAAAGTGACCGGACACTAGATTCCAACGTCTGGTCAACATTAGTAAGGTTCCAGAGGGCAGTTTTTGTGACTGGACGCGTCCAGTCAGTGCTGACCAGATGCTGGTCAGTGTCTGGTCACCACTTAACTGCTCGGTGGCGGGGAGAACTGACTGGAGCGTCTGGTCAACTTGACCGGAGCGTCCGGTCACCCGTAGTGGCACATAATGGTTCGTTTTGAATGAGAGGTTATAAATACTTCCTCTATTCACTCAAGAGATCACTTTTGCTCATTCCAACAGCTGAGAAACACCCTTGAGAGTGCCAAGAAGAGCAAGGTCCTAGTGAGGTGATTGAGATTTGAGAATCCAAGAGAGAGACCTCATTAGTGAAAGCAAGAGTAGCAAATGTGCATCCACCCTTCTCATTAGGCTTGTCGTGGTCAAGTGAGAGTTCATGCTTGTTACTCTTGGTGATCACCATCACCTAGACGACTTGGTTGTGATTGGGAGCTTAGTGATCATCCGACGGAGCTTGTGGATGACCCAACTGAAGTTGTGAGCGGTTGTGGGTGATTCACCGCTGCAGAGTGTTAAAGAATCAACCCGTAGAGAGCACTTGATCCTTGCGCGGATCAAGGGGGAGCTACACCCTTGCGCGGGTGCTCCAACGAGGACTAGTGGGGAGTGGCGACTCTCCGATACCTCGGTAAAACATCGTTGTGTTCCTCCTTCTATCTTTACTTTAAGCATTTACTTTGAGCAATTCAATTCTTGTCTTTACATTCATAGAATTGCCATGCTAGAATACGATTGGAACCTAGGGTGCAAAACTTTTGTGCGGTAGAACATTAGAAACACTTTCTAGGCACAAGGGGTGAAGTGGGCTAACCATAGGGTTTAATTATTGCAAAGAATTTTAGAATTAGCCCAATTCACCTCCCTCTTGGGCATCTTGATCCTTTCAATTGGTATTAGAGCCTTATGCTCATGTTTTAGGCTTAACCGTCTAGAGAAAGATGTCTCACGGGGATGGACCTCCTCCTATCTTTGAGGGGAATGATTTTCCTTGTTTGAAAATCCACATGGAGGCGTATTTAGAAGCTCTAGATGTTGGAATACTTAGAGCCACCTCACAAGGATTCCCAAAACCTTGGGATCCCATGCACCTTCAAGGCAATGAAGTGAACTATGAGAAATGGAATGCAAAGGCTCGAAACACCATCTTTAGAGGCCTTTACAAAGATGTGTTTAACCGGGTGAGGAACCACAAGGACGCCTATGCACTATGGTCGGACATTTGTGCACTCCATGAGGGAACTAAGAGCGAGCGTGAGGAACGCTATCATCTTGTAATGAAAAAGCTAAATTCTTTTGAGATGCTTCCTAAAGAGAGTGCTTATGAAATGTACTCACGCTTGAATGTTCTTGTAGAGGAACTCAATGGGCTTGGACTCACTCAAATGCAACCATCCGATGTTATAAGAAAAATCTTGAGTGTCCTCCCCATTGACAAATATGGGCATATTGTGACTGTCCTTCATCAAGGTGATCTTTCCACCGCTACACCAACTTAAATTTTGGGAAAGATCAATGCCCATGAGATGTACATGCACATCACACCACAAGATGGCTCATCCTCTATCAAGAAGAAAGAAAAAGACTTAGCATTCAAGGCTAGCCAAGAGAAGGGCAAAGCAAGAATTGAGTATGAGAGCTCAAGTGATGATGAAGTTAATGATGCAAGTCTTGCTCTCATGGTGAGAAGAACCACCAAGATGTTAAAGAAGCTCAACAAGAATGGCATCAAGTTTGATGGCAAGAAAAAGAAGTTCTTCACTAGCACAAGAAGGAAGCCAATCTCCAAGATGGATTGCTACAATTGTGGAGAACTTGGTCATCTAGCACATCAATGCACCAAGCCCAAGAAAGACAAATACAAGAAGAAGAACAAGGGCAAGAAAGATGACTCAAGTGATGAAGATGAAAAGAAGAAAAACAAGCCATACAAGAAGAAAGATGGCAAGAAGAAGGACTTCCACAAGAAGAAGAAAAATAGGAAGGCATACATCGTCGGTGATTGGCTCATGGACATTGATTCATCTAGTTGCTCATCCGATGATCATGGTGATAATGAGAAGGTGGCCACAATTGTGATTGACTCTTCATCATCTTCACCGACACCATCACCATCATCCTCTACACACCTATGCCTTATGGCCAAGGGTGAACGGAAGGTACCAAATGATGATGATAGTAGTGGTGATGATCATGCTAACAATGATGATAGTGATAGTGATAGTGATGATGATGAATATGAATCACCTTCATATGATGATCTTGTTAAATTGCTAAATCAATATACTAAGATCATTAGAAAGACTAGAGCTAAGAATGACAAGCTAGAAGCTAAGAATGATTCTCTTTTAGCTAAATATGATATAGCCAAAAAGGCTAGTGTTGAGCTTAGAGAAGCAAATGAAGCTATGTCATCCAAACTCAAGTAGCTCAAATCTTCTAAGAAAGAGCTTAAAGAAAAATATGATAAACTTGAGATGATACATAATGATCTCATCACTAGCCATAATATGCTAAAAGAAGAATATACAACTCTTAAGATCAATCATGATAATCTTGTTAGCGCTCAAGAATTTTTATCCAATGAGCCACATGATGCTACTAACGATGTTGTTAAGATTGGTATAGCTACATCATGTGATGATTTAATCATTGAGAGCATTGAGCAAGGTTCTAGTAGCAAAGGCAAGCAAGTGGTTGAAACCGACAACTATGATGAGTATGTCAAGATCAAGTATAAGAATGAGAAGCTAAAGAAAGATCTTGAGAAGCTATCAACCACCAACACCATTGTGTTAGATAACCTTGATCATGATTATGATGTAGAGCTCAAGGAAGAGAATGAGAAACTCAAAGAGGAGAACAAGAGACTCAAGCAAGAGAGAAATCATGATGAGCTAAAAGAAGAGAACAAGAAGCTCAAGTTGGAGAAAGAACATCTCAAGATTGGATTGAGCAAGTTCACAAGAGGCAAGTATCTTCAAAGTGAGCTACTAATGAACATCGTCATGAAGATGGATAGAAGTGGCATTGGGTATTTGGCAAACTAAGAGAAGAAGGCTCAAGCTCAACAACAACAACACAAGTCAAAGCCAAAGCCAAAGAGGTGTTTTGAGTGTGGACAAGAAGGCCACTTTGCCCATGAGTGTCAAACTCCACCACCACAACCCTTGCCCAAGCATGCTAGACCCTTTGCTTTTAATGCTCATTATATGCTTAGAAAGGACTCTAGTAGAAAGATGAAAGTTATGTTCTTAGGACCTCCCAACAAGAATAGGCCTAAGAAGATTTGGGTAGCAAAGTCACTTGTTGAGAAAGTCAAGGGCCCTCAACAAGTTTGGGTTCCTAAAGCTTGATCTCTTGTGTGTAGGTGAACTACAAGACCAGTGGAAGTCATTAGGTAATTGATAGTGGTTGCACATAACATATGACCGGTGATCCTCGTATGTTTACCTCACTAGATGAAGAAGTAGATGGACAAGAAAGAATCACATTTGGAGATAATTCAAAGGGCAAAGTTAAAGGATTGGGCAAAGTGGCTATATCAAATGATCATTCAATCTCAAATGTGCTATATATTGCTTCATTGAGCTTCAATTTGATATTTGTTGGTCAATTGTGTGATCTTGGCTTTCAATGCCTATTCACCGAGAAGGAAGTGATTGTATCTAAGAAGGATGATGATCAAGTGATATTCAAGGGATTTAGATACTACAACCTATATCTAGTGGACTTCACCTCTGAAGATGCTAATTTGAAGACTTGCCTATTCACCAAAACAACACTTGGGTGGCTATGGCATAAAATACTTGCTCATGTTGGGATGAGCTCACTCAATAAGCTAATGAAGAATAATTTGGTGAGAGGGTTGAAGGATGTGAAGTTTGAGAAGGACAAGCTTTGTAGTGCATGTCAAGCCAGCAAGCAAGTTGCAAACACTCATCCTACAAAAGCTTTCATGTCAACCACAAGAGTGCTAGAGCTCCTTCACATGGACTTATTTGGACCAACAACATACAAGAGTTTGGGAGGAAATCTTTATTGTCTAGTGATTGTTGATGACTACTCAAGATACACATAGGTGTTCTTCCTTCATGACAAATCTAAAGTGGCATCATGTTTCAAGAAGTTTGCCAAGAGAGCACA
The DNA here is from genome assembly GCF_019320115.1 of Miscanthus floridulus. NCBI lineage: Eukaryota > Viridiplantae > Streptophyta > Magnoliopsida > Poales > Poaceae > Miscanthus > Miscanthus floridulus. Next base: position 91,185,794 of record NC_089598.1, on the reverse strand, counting down.
AAATGAGTTTGAGGTGAAGCTCAAGAAAATTAGAAGTGATAATGGGAAAGAATTTGACAACACAAACATTCAAGCCTATTGTGATGAAGTTGGAATCAAGCATGAAGTCTCCGCAACCTATACTCCTCAACAAAATTGTGTAGTTGAGAGAAAGAATCAGACACTAATCACACTAGCAAGAACAATGCTTGATGAGTACAACACACCTGAAGCTCTATGGGTGGAAGCTATCAACACCATATGCTATGCATCCAACCGCCTATTCCTTCAAAAGTTTCTCGGCAAGACACCTTATGAGTTGCTCAATGGGAAGAAGCCAGACGTCTCCTTCTTTAGGGTATTCGGTTGCAAATGCTATATCTACAAGAAGCGGCAACACCTAGGGAAGTTTCAAAGATGTTGTGATATTGATTTTCTTGTTGGTTACTCATCAAAGTCCAAAGCATATTGAGTATTTAATCATGCCACCAGCTTGGTTGAAGAAACATATGATGTGGAATTTGATGAATCTAACGGCTCCCAAGGAGCACATGAGAATCTTGATGATGTAGGTGATGAACCATTGAGGGAGGCTATGAAGAACATTCCGGTTGGAGACATCAAGCCACAAGATGATGAAGATGATATACAAGTGATCAATCCACCTTCTTCATCTAATGTGCCACAAGATGGTGATAAAGATGGAATAGTAGAAAATGAAGATACCCATGTCTCCCATGAGAAAATGGTGACACACGCACAAGATGTTGATGCTCCACAACCTCCCCCTCAAGTGGTTGATAGAAGAAATTCACCTCTACTATAAGCTCATCCATAAGATCTCATCATAGGGAGTCCATCTAAGGGTGTAATGACTCGATCTCAAAAGCTTGCTTCATTTATTGAACATCACTCTTTTGTCTCTTGCTTTGAGTCTACTAAGGTAGAAGAAGCTCTCTAAGATCTGGATTGGATAAACACCATGCATGAAGAGTTGAACAACTTCACCCGCAATAAAGTTTGGACTCTTGAAGAGCGACCACAAGGTGCAAGAGTCATTGGAACAAAGTGGGTGTTCCTCAACAAGCAAGATGATTAAGGCATTGTTGTGAGGAACAAGGCAAGACTAGTTGCAAAGGGGTTCTCTCAAGTTGAAGGGTTGGATTTTGGAGAGACCTTTGCATCGGTTGCAAGACTAGAAGCCATTTGTATCCTCCTTGCATATGCATCACATCATGAAATGAAACTATATCAAATGGATGTGAAAAGTGCATTTTTAAATGGCTTTATAAATGAACTAGTCTATGTTGATCAACCTCCTAGGTTTGAGGACCCTAGATATCCTAATCATGTTTATAGGTTATCCAAGGTGCTATATGGGCTTAAGCAAGCCCCAAGAGCTTGGTATGAGCGTCTTCAGGATTTCCTCATTGAGAAGGGCTTCACCATTGGGAAGGTCGACACCACACTATTCACCAAGAAGCTTGATAGATATATCTTCATTTGTCAAGTATATGTTGATGATATCATCTTTGGATCATCAAATGAAGACTCTTGCAAAGAGTTTGGTGAATTAATGTCGAAGGAGTTCGAGATGTCAATGATTGGAGAGCTTACATTCTTTCTTGGTTTTCAAGTCAAGCAAATAAGAGAAGGGATTTTCATCTCTCAAGAAAAATACACCAAGGATCTTCTCAAGAGGTTTAATATGGATGAATATAAGCCAATCAAGACACCTATGCCATCTAATGGACATCTTGACCTAGATCAGAGAGGTAAAACGGTTGATCAAACTCTCTACCGCTCTATGATTGGTAGCTTGTTATATTTAACCACATCTAGGCCTGACATCATGTTTAGTGTGTGTATGTGTGCTAGATTTCAAGCTAATCCTAAGGAAGCTCATTTGATTGCCGTTAAAAGAATCCTTAGGTATCTTAAGCACACACCAAGTATTGGCCTTTGGCATCCCAAAGGAGCTATATTTGAATTAGTTGGCTATTCCGATTTGGATTATGCCGGTTGCAAAGTTGATAGAAAAAGCACATACGGAGGGTGCCATTTGCTTGGTAGATCACTTGTGTCTTGGTCCTCCAAGAAGCAAAATAGTGTGGCTTTGTCTACTGCCAAAGCGGAATACATTGCCGCGGGTGCTTGTTGTGCACAAATACTTTACATAAAACAAACTTTGCTGGACTATGGTATAGTTCTAGAAAAAGTACCCCTTTTGTGTGACAATGAGAGTGCGGTAAAACTTGCTAATAATCCGGTTCAACACTCTCGCACCAAACACATAGATATCCACCATCACTTTCTTAGAGATCATGTTGCTAAGAATGATATTTCACTAGAAGGCGTAAGGACCGAGAATCAATTGGTGGATATCTTCACTAAACCGCTAGATGAGGCTACATTTTGTCGGTTGAGGAATAAGCTCAATGTGCTTGATTTTAACAACTTCACTAGAAATGAGCTTGTGTTGTCCCTTGCATTACATTATAATTTACAACATGTTTACCTTGTGGTAATGCACTTAGGGCTTGTCTAACATGGTTAAGATAACCGCCGAAAAGCGTGTGAAGAAGCTTAATCTTGGATCAAACTTGACAAGCAACTAAAATTACTTTCAAGTATTGCATTGCATATGCATGAATGTTGTTTTGTCATTTCTCTTCAATCACCTTTTTATTGCCTATTTTCTTAAAAGGAATTATAGCCTAAGGCAAAATATTTTGAAAAATTTGAGGGTTTGAGAGAGGTCACTCACATCAGTCCCAATTGGTGTTTATTTGGGTCTTATTAAAGTTGGGACTTGATTGGGAACAGGCAGCACGAAGGAACTTTGAAGATTTGCTGAAGAAGAGTGACCGGACGCTGGACCAGACTTTGCTCCCCTACGTCTAGTCAGTTCATAGGAGGTGAACCGTGCTGTCAAGGAGTGACTAGATGCTGGAACAATGTTCTTTCTACGTCCGGTCAGAAGGTCATCCTGCGTCCGGTTAAGTGAAGAAGATGAAGTTAGGATCGACTGGACTCTGGCTGCGTCCGGTCAGTTGTGATCGGATGCATTTGGTCGCGACTCTAGAGGATTTGGACCTCTCTGGAGTCGATCGGACTCTGGGTGGCAGCGTCCGATCGTTACCACCAGAGCATCCGGTCAGTAGAAATCATGCGGGATTCTAACTCTTATCTCGTTTCCTTTTCTAATCCGTCGGGGGCCACCATAAAATTGGGCCGCGCCATGACCTAAGGCTCCATCCGCTGACTTCGCCGCCGCCAGTGTCCTAGTCATAGTCTGTAGTGCCGCCTTTGCATCTCCGTGCCTTCACGCCACTGCGCCGCCGCACCCCGCGCCGGCACGCCCTGCCCGTGCTGTTCCTGCGCATCACCACGTTCACGCCGCCGCAGCTCGACTGCGTCGCACCCCGCACCGCCGTGCTCCCTGCCCTCGCCAACTTCTCCGTACGCCTCGCCTCCTCTCGCACTGTCGTGCCCTAGCGCCAGTGCCGCCTCTACGCTAGCAAAAGCACCGCTGGTGCCCTAGCCACCTTCATCAGCGCTTCTAGTGCCTACAGCTGCATCTCCATAGCTGATTCACCACGTAGTGCCAACCCTAACCCTAGCCAATCCAGTGGTTCCTTGATTCATTTCTCTTCTCGTTGATTCATTGGTTCGTCAGGTAGCAAGCTCTCATTTCCAATTTTGTATCTATTGCTTACTTCTTAGGGTTTCGTATCTCTAGAGGTATATTGAAATTATTCATATATCCGATCTATTTTAACGTGCAGCGAGTTGGTGTTTCTGATGTCACATTAGCAGTTGTCAGTTAACTCGGGGCTAAGCTCACGAGTACGGATCAAGGAAAAGCCTTGGAAGTGTCAGTGACAGTTGTTTCTTGTCCAAGGCAGCAGATCATTCTAGATGGCACGTGTCAAGAACGCCAGAGGTGGTCCAGGTCATGAGGATCTAAGGCCTCCGCCTCACTTGCCTACTAATGTGAAAGGCAAAGTGACAAAGAAGATCACGTCAAAGAAGCAGAAGTATGCAGATGCAGATACAGCAAGAGCAATCGCCGCAGAGCATGTAGAGAGAGGAGGTGCTAGGAGTGGAGTCTAGATTATAGATCAGCTTTCACCCACATAGAGGGTAGCTATAGAGCAGGTTGAGTGTCATCATGGTAGTCTAGCTAGGACTGCCATGCTTGAGGGACGCCGTGTTGCTTTGGAGGAGACTCTGCCTTAGGGGAGCCACAACAGTAGACAGAGCAGACACAAGAGGCAGAGGAGACAGAGTAGGCACCATATCTTCACTGCTCTAGTCGTACCCGTACCTAGGTGACACCGAGGGCTAAGACACAGCAGAGGGGTTCTCATCTGCCTCCTAGACCACAGGGTCCGCCTCTAGTGACTCATCTAGATTTGAGGGCCACCACGGCCAAGCAGGTGCAACAGCTCAGATTTGTGCAGTTCGAGGACTAGTTCCCGCCTAGGAGGGATGAGCGTGCTTTTGAGGGGTTCTATACACCACTGTAGGAAGATTTTTATAATGCATATCTTAACAGTGAGGTTGCATTTAGGTCTCAGAGGGTCTATTCTATTGAGGCCATTGTAGTAGCTATAGGAGAGCAAATATGTCCACACCTCTCTTACTTGCCAGGGCTGACAGATTTACTTGGACGAACAGACAGATATGTTCCATCTTAGGTCCGAGAGTTCTATGCTACACTTTGGATTGACTCATCTCATAGGTTCATTCACTTTGTACACGAGGTTTGCTATGGACACACAGAGCCTCCTAGACACCCTAATAGCGGTCTTGTGCCTCCTACATATCTGGTTCGCCCTTGCTTCATAGAGTCATTCGGCGAGGGGTCGAGCAGGACACCCAGGGATCTCACTCCTACAGCCAGACTACTAGATGCTATCATGAGGAGGACCCTGCTACCGAGGATGGGATATCGTAAGGGCTTGACTTGCATTCAGTTGTGGCTACTAAATGCCGTGATGCAGCAGATAGTCTTTGATATATGGGATGTCATCCTTTCTGAGATGGAGGATACCCTTGTAGAGGGATTCAGAGGACATAGACAGCTGCCTTATGCTCACTGGATTACATTTTTGATTCACAATGCAGTTACAGTGAGGCCTCCAGAGATGTTGGCAGAGTATTCTGGAGCTACTATCGAGTTCCCTGCATATAACTTGACCCAGATGCTCCATCATAGTAGGCCGAGTGCACCTACCTAGCCACGCCGTCGCCCAAAAGTGCTAGAGACTGTACCCTAGCAGGATGAGACTATCAGGGGCATTGCAGCTATAGAGGAGGAGCAGTTAGATTCTTAGTAGGGGGGTATGGTCGAGAGCGACCCTAGTGACAGCTTAGATGATGACTACCAGGATATCCCTCAGACGCCTTCTCGATGACATGACCATGAGGCCGGTACCTCTAGTTCAGCTCCACCTGCACCATAGACAGATCCCGCTCTCCTTGCTATTCTTGAGTGGATGAGGCAGGATCAGGCTCGCTAGGCCTAGGAGACAGCAGCTGCTCTAGCACAGGTTTAGGCTAGACAGGACAAGTTCCAGTGTCAGTAGCAGGCTATACAGCAGCAGTAGCAGGCCATGCAGCAGCAGCAATTACTTGGATTTATGCAGCATGTAGTTACTGCTATTAGAGATCCACCGCCACAACCTTCACCTCAGATCGGCCAACCTGCCACCACTTCTATGACTCTAGCTTTACAACCTAGTGGGCTTCAGAGTTAGGGATAGCTAGCAACACAATTTTCTTCACCTACATAGTAGGTGTCCTAGTGGTTTGCCTCGCTAGTGCTAGCCCCGTAGTTCACACCTCTTCAGACGGGCTTCACACTGGCTCAGACTTTCTCGTTGCTTGTGAGTTGATAGGGCAGCCTACTCCACCATATCTACATGACCTCGGTCCTTCCACAATTGCTCCTATTACTAGGACTACAGAGACGCTCCCTTCTTTAGTTGCATCATCAGAGCCACCTGCTATAGTCATACCTGCAGAGTCTCAGGCCACACCAGTACCAGATCTGACCTAGATCATTTTAGCATCGCTTCCAGCCATAGAGGGTCAGACAGCTTAGAGCTCAAGATTAGATGATGATGGCACCCAGTTCCAGATCGCTCATCGCACCTCAGCACCCGACTCATCCGCTGTATCCCCGCCAATCAACCCTTTGGTTTTGGTGTTTGACGCCAAAGGGGGAGAGGGATCGAGTATGATAGACTTAGGGGGAGCGATACATTTAGGGGAGCTTATCTACATTTGGCTTTTTATACGTGATACATTTTTATGCATCCGGTCACCACTTAACTGCTCGGTGGCGAGAACTGATCGGAGCGTCCGGTCACCCCGCAGTGGCACATAATGATTTGTTTTGAATGAGGGGTTATAAATACTTCCTCTATTCACTCAAGGGATTACTTTTGCTCATTTCAACAGCTAAGAAACACCCTTGAGAGTGCCAAGAAGAGCAAGATCCTAGTGAGGTGATTGAGATTTTAGAATCCAAGAGAGAGACCTCATTAGTGAAAGCAAGAGTAGCAAAGTGTGCATCCACCCTTCTCATTAGGCTTGTCATGGTCAGGTGAGAGTTCGTGCTTGTTACTCTTGGTGATCGTCATCACCTAGATGGTTTGGTGGTGATTGGGAGCTTGGTGATCATCCGGTGGAGCTTATGGATGACCCAACTCAAGTTGTGAGCGGCTGTGGGTGATTCACCATGACGGAGTGTCAAAGAATCAACCCGTAGGGAGCACTTGATCCTTGTGCGGATCAAGGGGGAGCTACACCCTTGCGCGGGTGCTCCAACGAGGACTAGTGGGGAGTGGCAACTCTCCGATACCTCAGCAAAACATCGCCGCGTTCCTCCTTCTCTCTTTACTTTAAGCATTTACTTTGAGCAATTCAATTCTTGTCTTTATATTCATAGAATTGCCATGCTAGAGTAGGATTGGAACCTAGGGTGCAAAACTTTTGTGCAGTAGAACAATAGAAACAATTTCTAGGCACAAGGGGTGGAGTGGGCTAACCATAGGGTTTAATTATTGCAAAGAATTTTAGAATTAGCCCAATTCACCCCCCCCTCTTGGGCATCTTGATCCTTTTAGGTCACAAGGGTAAGAGTAAGACTAGGAGGCAATAAGGGTTTGTGGTAGATGTTATTATGTAGTATTATGGACTTTGTGGACTTTTATTATGAACTATTGTGGACTGTATGGACTATTATTATCGAATATGAACTACTATGGACTATAATTATGGATTGTGTGGACTATTAATATGCTCATATATATGGTTTCAGATGAATGTGGCATATATTTGTATGTTTTTACATGTTGTATTGAGGTTAAATATTCATCTCATATTTGTGCATGGATGACATAAAAAATAGGAGAAATTATGGCAAAATTTTCTGCCTAAAGTACATATTAATCAACGGCATCAGTTTTTCTGGTTCAAAATAGTGATTGAAGTCTGAAATTGAATAGGCTTTTCAGTCATGGAATCTCGGGGAAATAACTTTTACAGCGATTTATCATGTCACCGTCGAATAGACTTTTCAGTGTCCTTCGAAATAGTGATTGAAGTCTGAAATCGAATAGGCTTTTTAGTCATGGAATCTAGGCTCTCCAGTGTCCTACAATGTAGTCTTTTCAGTGATTCTGAGTAGGCTTTCTAGGAGCATTTATAGCACAATACAACGGCTAGCAAACCTGTCTCCGCCTATATATATGCGTTCTAGGTTGCATTGCTAACCAAAAGCAAAACCAAACTAGTATTCGGTTTTGTTGGAGTAGGAATGTCTAGAGGGTCATCTAGAGGAAATGGTTTCAGGAGTGGGAGAGGAAAGGGGGGGGGGGACGAAGGGAACTCCCATTGTGTGGGAGGGGTCTCTTGGGCCTAATTTCTTTGAGGAACCAGTGTATCAGTTTCCCCCCGAGAGCAAGAGTGATTTCACTAAAAAGTGCCCTCTCAGAGGATATGATAATAGGAAGGAAAATTGGCCAAAATGCATGCACGGTGAGGACTGCTTAGTGCAGATGTTCACCGAGGGGATCGACGGAGGTCGTTGCTTCTTCAAATGCCCGCGAGCATGGGTAATTACTATTACATTTCGTTTGTTAAATATGTTTCTCTAATACCCTTACAACTCACAGGACATACTTATTGTAGTCTTTCGAGTCCAAAGAAAACTATGGGTTCACTAGGTGGGTCGATCCTCGACCAATTTATCCGCATCAGCAGTACATCTACTACTTGTAGGACCAAATCTTCGATCTACAAAGGGAAGTTAGCAGCGGGTACAAGGAAGACGAAGACAACGACAACAACAATGGTGCAAGTTCATAGGAGGCACTCTGCAATGATCCATATTGCACCTGCCCTAATCACAAGAACAAGGGGCCTCTACCATCACCCCTGCCACCACCACCACCAACAATGGGAGGCTACTATGAAGAAGGTGCAACAAAATTTGCTATGTGGCCACACTACTAGGACGGCCCTATCTTATTCATATGTCACATCCATATGTTTGTTGTTTGGTTTAATTACCTAAGGTATGTTAGGTTTAGTCAAAGGAACTATGTACCCTTGTTTGGTACATGTTCTCACATGCCATTTCTTGTGCTTGTTGTTTGCTTCAATTCCCCAAGGCATGTTAGGTTTAGTTCGGGACCTGTTCTCACATGTCATTTTATGTGTTTTGTGTGTTGAATTATATAATGCCCTACTTCATTAGGTTTTGTTTGCAGCACGTGATCACATTTCACTACGTCCACAATATTAAACTGAATATTATGACCACAAATAATGAAACAACTACATAATGAAAAGGCCAATACTATGACACATTAAACAACACAATAATACTAGAAGTACGTGCCGACAAACTAAATAACGCAGTATATGACCTAAGCATGCCCATACTTAAAGTGCATTACATGACAACACAATGAAAAGTCCAACAGTAGACAACATTGTTCATGAATAAACCATAGAACTAGCAAGTAATGGAGACTACTGAGTGCAACGAGGCCACTTTCCCTTCCTTAGGGCATCGGGATTCTCCTCCATCGCTGTTTTCGCTCGGCGTGCACGCTCAAGCTTCTTCTCCCTCTCCTCCCTGTACGCAGCAACATGCCTCATTTCCTCCTCTTCCTTGTGCTCCTTTTCTGCAGCCTCCTCTCCACATATCTTCTCCATCATCTCCTTGTCCTCTGCCTCCCACCGCAATAGTTTCTGCATCCATTCCTTGTCTTCAGGCTTGATCTCAGTGTCGATCCACTGCTCAAAATCACAGAGCGGTGGAGGGGTCTGCAAAAAATGCAATTGTTACAAAACAAAAAAATTATGCAAGATGTCATATGACACAAACATCAATTACTCACCATCTTGTTAATGCGGCGCTGACGAAGTGTAGGCTCAAACGTGAAATTGGAACACATCCAATACCTCTGCCTATACGTGTCCTCTTCATCGGACTTGGCTACCTTGTAAGGATCGCCACAAAAGCACATGGGCACTGGAACACCACTAGGTAGAGGCAATGGGTCAAAGGCATTTTCGGTCATCCGACCATAACTACAATTTAGCCATTTTTGTTCTAAGAACCGAAAGCAATTAACATTAAACCCTACACCTAGGGTTTTCCATTTGATCCACAACAATGAACCCATATCATAATAACGTGCGCTGAGGTTACCTTGGTTTGGTAGCTTTTCCACGCCTTGGCATCCTACGGCTGTATAATATAAATATTAAAATTGCATGAAACCCTAAGTAATGACGATTTTTAAGTTGAAAAATCCGACTAATATATTTAAAAAAAACTAGGAGGGAGCGAGGATACCTTGCTCTCGAAGATCTATGGATCAAATCAAAGTTTCCAAGGTCCAATATGCCGATTCGTGAGGTAGGGCGAAGTGGGGAGAGAAAAAACCCGAGAGGGAGGAGAAAGAAGAGGAGGAAGGCTCGGGCAAGAAGGTTGGACGCCGAGTTAAAACACCACCTCGGCGCCAATAACCACGGTGCCAAGCTTGGCACAAATAACCACTGCGCCAAGCTCAGCGCCAATAACCACGGCGTCAAGCTCGGCGCCAAGATCTATGTCGCCAAGATGCCTGGCAGGTCACCGCCACGTCTGCGCCGAGCCCAAGACCTAGGCACCAAAATCTATGGCGTCGAGACGTGTAAGCTCGGCGCCACCAATGATGACGCCAAGCTAAGGGTCTAGATTTTGAAATCATACCTCCAGGGACATATTTGTGAAATTTTTTCAAAAAAGGGCTAAAAAACAAAAAAAATTGGGGCCGACAGGTGTGATATGAGCCGTGGTGGGCCACATTGCGGAGAAGCCACAGACCTGATTACTGATTGTTTAGTCGTTAGTTTAAGTGTGTGTCAAGTGTCCAAGTTCAGTAACAGGAATTCAAGATATGTGAAAACACTTGCATAAGCTATACTATTACTATAGTCAACACATAAACTGCAAACTGAAGATGATAAGTCGCATTGTCATATGCAGATCTCAGGAAAAGAAAACAGGTGATCTTACCCATATAAGGCTCAATTGTCACGCTGTCGCTGCCTGGTCAAGTCGGATCACTGTCAGCTCCAGTACACCTGGCTGTGACGGGTGGTATAGGTTTTGTCTTCTGTAGTAGTAGATGTTGGTATATTTTTCTATAATTTTGGCTAAAGTTAAAGGAATCTGGCTTAAATAAAGCTAAACAAATTATAATTAAGATTAGAATAGAGGGAGTGCAAATTAATCCAAACACATGCGGACCATATATTTAAATAAATTTTTTTCTCGACCGTGAGTCACGTTTTTCATTAAGATAGAGTTACAAACGAACAACAGAAAACAACGGTAATTGTGGATTACTGCAGGGGGAGACAAGAACAGAAAAGAAGTGCAAGAGGAAAGCGAGGACCTGGGAAACACAGAGCACTAAAAATGCCTTTCCACCGAGGGAACATTAACTGGTGTCTTGCTATCGTCATTCAAATCAGATACAAAGGAACCCATATATATGTGGACCATATTAAACTAAAATAAAATAAAATGACTAATGCCTTTCAACAGAGGGAACATTAACTGATGTCTTGCTGCCTCAACGGTGACATGTTGCTACTTGTGTGCCGTTCTGATGATGTAGACGTAGAATAATTCGACCCAGTCCAGACGGCCTGATCAGCTCTCAGTCTATATATACTGTTACTGTGCTCTTCAGCCTTGGGAAGATCTTCTTCCTGGTGTTCGTTTGTTTCTGTCATCCCAAAAGAATATTAGAGCATATATAGTACATCGATCGCAAAAGAATATGGCATCCCAACATGCTATATTGATCATCTTCTTGTTCTTCTTAGTTTGTTCCTGCCAATCCGTCGTTGATCGCCTAACCTCAGTAAGACCACTCTACCCCGGCGACAAGCTCATCTCCGACGACGGTGGCATGTTTTCCCTCGGCTTCTTCAACCTCACCACCAACTCAACGCCAAGCCTGTACCTCGGCATATGGTACAACAACATCCCTGAGCGCACCTACGTCTGGGTCGCCAACCGCGACAGCCCAATCACCACGCCTTCAGCGAAGCTAGCTCTCACCAACACTTCCGATTTCGTGCTGTCCGATTCCGAAGGCCGCACAGTCTGGGCGACAGACAACAATGTCGCCGTCGCCGGTAGCATCATCGGAGGCTCCGGAGTGCTCCGGAGCACGGGGAGCTTCGAGCTCGAGCTGCAGCTGCCCAATGGCACAGGTGTAGTAGCATGGAAGAGCCTCGACCACCCCACGGACACCATCCTCCCGACCTTCAGGCTGTGGACCAACTACAAGGCTCACACCACCTTGCGCGTCGTCGCCTGGAAGGGCCCTCGGGACCCTTCCGCCGGCGACTTCTCCCTCAGCGGCGACCCCACCGGCTGGGGCCTCCAGATCATCATCTGGCGGGGTGGGAGTCGTCGTCGTTCATGGCGCAGCGGCGTGTGGAACGGCGCGGGGGCCTCCGCCATCACCAGGTTCATATACTCCCAGATCGTCGACGACGGGGAGGTGATCTACGCGGCGTACAACGCCGCCGGCGGCCCGACGACGCACTGGAAGCTGGACTACACGGGGAACGTGAGGCTCCGCGTCTGGAACGTCGAGTCGTCGTCGTGGACCGTCCTTTTCGAGGGCCCCGGCAATGGCGGCTGCCTCCACTACGGCGCGTGCGGGCCGTTCGGCTACTGCGACGCCACGGGGCGCGAGGGCGGCGTGCAGGAGTGCAAGTGCCTCGACGGGTTCGAGCCGGAAGACGGCTTCTTCCGTGACTTCTCCAGAGGATGCCGGAGGAAGCAAGCGCTGGCAGCGTGCGGCGGCGGCGGCGGTGGTGGTGGGAGGAGCCATTATTTCCTGACCTTGCCGGGGATGAAGGTGCCTGACAAGTTCCTGTATGTCAGGAACAGAAGCTTTGACGAGTGTGCTGCCGAGTGCGACCGCAACTGCTCGTGCACCGCGTACGCTTATGCCAACTTGAGCACCATCGTCACCATGAGTGCTAGTAGTGACATGTCAAGGTGCTTGCTTTGGATGGGGGAGCTTCTCGACACCGGAAAGGACGGTGATTTAGGTGAAAACTTGTACCTTCGGGTCGCCGCCGGCTCTCCCGGTAAGTGCCAGGTCAGGTGTGCCTTCAAAGTATACACACCCAACTTCACCTTCACATGATGTATTGATGTGTTATTCTACAGGAAACAAGAAGAAGAAGATCGGCATGGCTATGGAGATTGTGCTCCCAACGATGGCATGTCTGCTGATGCTCACATCATGTATATGTCTTGTCACTATATGCAAGTCAAGAGGTATACCAAGAGAGTGAGAGACAAATAAATACCTACGTGTGCTTGTAATAGGCAGCTTTAACTGGTAAGCATATAAGTGTTGAATGAATTGTTGACACGTTTCTACCAGACACGCGACGGAACAAGGAAGCACATGAGAGGAGCGTTCACGATTTCTGGGATCAAAATCTGGAACTGTCGTGTATTAGCTTTGAGGACCTCACGTCTGCAACGAATAGTTTCCATGAAGCCAACATGCTTGGAAAAGGTGGCTTTGGGAAAGTATATAAGGTGGTATAGTATTTTAATTTGTCAATTATACGTCTTATTATATTTCATCAACTCGACAACGCTGATATATATCATATCACACAGGGGATACTGAAAGATGGCAAGGAGGTTGCTGTCAAAAGGCTTAGCAACGGTTCTGAACAAGGGAAAGAGCAGCTTAGAAATGAAGTAGTTCTTATTGCAAGTTTGCAACACAAGAACCTAGTCAGACTTCTTGGTTGTTGTATCCATGAAGATGAGAAATTGCTCATATACGAATACTTGCCCAACAAAAGCTTAGACAAATTCCTCTTTGGTATGTTCTATCACAGATTCTAAGAAAAAAAACCCTGAATTGGCGAAGAAACACTCCTGAATGGTAAACTGTTTTCTTCATTCCTTAATTTCCATGTTCATGGCAGATCCTGCAATGAAGTCTATGCTTGATTGGCCAAAAAGGTTAAACATAATCAAAGGAATAGCTAGAGGAATTCTTTATCTCCACCAAGATTCAAGAATGATGATCATTCACAGAGATCTCAAAGCAAGCAACATCTTGCTGGATGCAGAGATGGAGCCGAAAATCTCAGACTTCGGTATTGCAAGGATCTTTGGAAGTAGCGAGCAGCAAGCAAGTACTAGACGAGTTTTTGGGACATAGTAAGTATTTTCTGGTTCTAGCTAATTAGAACTACTAAAATTTTATTCATGTTCTTATAGCTATTCAAACTCTTGACTACTTGCTTGTGAAATGATTCAAATAGCGGTTACATGTCGCCTGAATATACAACGCAAGGCATTTTTTCAGTCAAGTCCGACACCTATAGTTTTGGCATTTTACTACTGGAGATAGTCAGTGGACTAAAGATTAGTGCCTCTCCTCATCTACTAATGGATCATCCAAGCCTTATTGCTTATGTAAGTGTTACTTCTAGCATCCTTTATTTTTTTTAATAATTATATTATTAAAATAAACAAGAAATTTGTCCTCGTGTTTGTTTCAGGCATGGAACTTATGGAAAGATGGAATGGCAAGGAATTTCGTAGACACAATGGTTGTGGAGAGCTGCTCACTGGACGAAGCCTTGCAATGCATCCATATTGGACTATTGTGTGTTCAAGACAGCCCAAATGACAGGCCACTGATGTCATTAGTTGTGTCCATGCTGAATAATGAGGCCATGCCACGCCCAATGCCCAGGCAGCCATTATTTTTTGCGCAGAGATATTACGAAGCCCTATCAACAAGAGGAGACTCGGAACACTCTGCTAATCACGTGAGCCTATCGACACTAGATGGGCGATAAATATATATTTTTTTGACTAAGGCCGAAAATATTAGAGCCTGTTTAGATCCCATGAACACTCTGCTTATAACTGTCAGGAAGAAGAAGCGCGTCTGCAGCACTGTTGCTGGTCCGGCAACAGAGGTGAGCGCGGGAACAAGCGATGGCTGAGCTAGGCGTTAAGTCTCTTGGTAGTTGATAAGGCTGGACGAAAAACTCGAAGCTCCTTAGCTCGCTCGGCTCGTGACTGGCTTGACTCGGCTCGGCTCGGTTCGTTATGATAACGAGCCGAACCGAGCCAAGATTTTATCTCGTTAGCTATAACGAGCCAACTCGAGCCAGCTCGCGAGCCGCTCGCGAGCTAAACGAGCAAGCTTCCAGGAAAAAAAGTATCAAAACTTATATTAGTTTTTGTATTACTTCATGTCTTGTACTTTATAATTGACTGGTAACTGGTCTAGACCCTATAAATTGACTGGTAACTGGTCTAGATGCATTTCTTTTATATTATTATTATTCTCAAACTTTAGATAAATGCAAATATTATATTTTGTGTATTTTTTATACCTGGCTCGCGAGCTTAATGAGCCAGCTCGAGCTTTTAACGAGCCGAGCCGAGCTAGCTTTCTGACTCGTTAGGATAACAAGCCGAGCCGAGCTAGCTCGTTATCTTAACGAGCTAGAACGAGCCGAGCCAGCTCGTTATCCAGCCTTAGCAGTTGATTAGTGGGCTGTTATGCTCTATAGTGGGCCGGAGGCCAGCTGAGTCGGTGTCGGTTGTAAACACGCAGAATATAAAAGCGTTGTTGCATCGGGAGAAGGCATCAACATTCAGACAAATTTCAAATTTCTAAGGGCCGTTTGGATCTTTCTTCAAGAGAAATTGAAATCTACTTAATAAATTAGGCTATTTAATTTGGAATTAGATATTCCATCACTTTTCAAAGTTAACATATAAGCCTATCTTAAATTTATAGGGTGGTTGATAAAAATTGATTTTATAGATCATCATTCTATGTTTCTACTTTGTAGGGTCGAGATGACGGACTAGAGGGGGATGAATAGTCATTTCTAAAAAAATAAACGCACCGGCTAACCAAAATAAATATGGAATCGGTCAAGCCAAGACTACACCCCCTCAATCTATGTTCTCTAGCACCTTACAAAGATCCTAATTATGCAACTATGGTGACGGGCTAGCTAAAGCCTACCTAATCAATTCTAGTAGCAAATGTCATACAAACCTATGCAACTAGTACTTTAGCAACCGGGGAGCTCTTACACAATCTAGCAAGCAAATCACTAAGCTCCTAAGCTCACTAGCGATGCTCAATAACAAGGCTACAAAAGCCAAATGGGAGAGCACAAATTACTTAGCTACACAAACTAAGCAATGTGACTAACAAGGTTACTTAAACCAAATTAGTCATGCAAGAGAGCTATTTCTAAGCTACACAAGCTAGAAGGTAACTAGCACGCTACACAAGCTGACTAATTACTATAGCAACTACACAAGCACAATATAAATGAAAGTAAATATGAGTTTGTGTAAAGGGGATGCAAACTATAGCACCCGATTTTAAGAACAAAACCAGATACACACCATATGTGAGTCCAGAAAGTCAAATCTCACATATAGCTACAAATAAGGGTAATGTCGAAAGGCAAGGCTCAATATATAACATACTTAGTATAAAGAATATAACCTTAGATAGCAAACAACGGAAAGACAACTCCGATCTTCGGGTGAAGACTTCAATTTCACAGGGACAACTAACTGGTTAATCACAAGCCTAATTCCTCCAAACTCTAGCAATCTAGTACCAATCCAGGATTTTTATCCAAATATTTGAAAAATAAAACAAGCGTAAGTACATATCGTACTCAACAAATATAACATGGGGTTCATGAGGCTCAGAAGGCTGACACTGGTTCAACTGCGATTAGTTTTTAATGAGCCATCTTTTAGCAATTGGGTGGCAACAAGTTTATTCACAAGCCCATATAAACACATGATAAGGTAAACATGAATAATGAATAGCATAAATAGTAATCATTAATGAGCATCTTCATCATCGGTATCATCCATGTTCTACATCTATTTCATAAAGGTCCAAGGCCGTTCGTGACCATGAGCACGACTGATATACCAGTTTTACACTCTGCAGAGGCTATACACTTTCACTATGAGTCGTGATTTACCCTTTCGTCCGAGGCGGCTAACCTCTTGACCCACTACCAAGGAAGGTCGGCAGGGTTCACTATGAAGCCTTTCAAAGGTTCGTCTAACAAGTTAGGTCCGCTAGGTTCTGTGCCCTGCGAATGTAGGGCTCCCCTTCCAACAGGCACAATAACGCGCAGCCTATACACTGACGAACAGAGGCTGTACTATATCCAACCCGAAACACACCCTTCTTACACCACAAAGGTAACCTCTAACAAACTAGAAAAGGGCCTGTACTGAGCCAAGGCCAGAGCCATGTAGCCCTCACAGCTGTACTATAAGTCTCAAATGATCACTTACAGATAAGTCCTTAGGGAGAGGAATCTAGAGCACCATAAAATAGCCTAATGCTCTAGCCCCCTTGTTCCATGTTGCTAAAAAGCATCTTTTAATGTTTCTTGCATATTCCATTAGTCAAGTTATAAGATCATGGTTGTAGTTGAGCACTGGCATCATGCTACCTAATGTAATACCCCATAGGTATCAAGGCACAAGGTACAAAGTACTAGGAAATCCTTAGTGACAGTGAAGGTAGACACATGCATTATGAATTAAATGATTAAAGGTATATAGGACAATAAGGAAGATCCAATGCTATACTTGCCTTATACTTAGATCCTTCTTCTATTGAATTGTAACCTTCAAAGAACTTCTTCTAGATCACCAACTTCTTTTATATCATCAACGCAAAGCTCACCGACTGGACATGATCATAAAGCACCACACAAGCATTTATGCAATCATACACGAAGCAAACAATAGATCTAAATTAGAACAGTACATCAAACATAATAATCAATAAGAAAAAAGATTTTAAAGATTTTTACATGTCGCTACGAACACACAGACATGAATAGCACACTAATCAGAGCTGCGGTGTGAAAGATACAACAATCGAAAGGCTTGCTTTTATAAAAGAGAACCATAGGCTTTATTAATTTTAACTATATAAAAGGATGCATAAGATATTTCAGAGAAATACCTAAGTTGAATTAAGTCAAACTTATATTTGGTTTTGAAAACCGAAGTGGAATTTATCATATTTTATTTATAAATACAGTGACATAATTATTAATCAAGTTAGGATTTAAACCATGAAAATTCTAGTGTTGGTAACAAGATTAACATTGTTACTAATGTGTAGTTTATGTCGTTATGAATCCAACGCAACTTGAATGGGTCAAATCGGAGTTAAAACGAAGAAACTATGCATAAATTAAGATCAATGGCAATTCTATAAATAATTTGAAATCAATTTCATATTAAAAATAATTAAAAACCGAATTCAATTAGTCCTATGGACCGGGCGTTGTTTTTGGAAAAACACAGGGGCCATAACAGATAAATCAAGGGCATATTTTTGATTAATGTTGAACCACTCAGGATGGTGGGTTGATTTCTGGAAAAGTTGGGGTCTCTTTAGCAAAATGGCCGCGCGAAGGGGTATCTTCTATTCTTGGCCCTTGATCACAGATCGCACGGTTGGAAATAAATTAGAGAGAGGGAGAGAGTGGGTGGTGCGGCCGGCGGTGAGCTTGGCGGCGGTGCCATGGATGGCGGCGAGGAAGCTCGCCGACAAAACTGGTTTCGACATTCCTGACCACCACCGGGCATGGGAGGACCATGGGAAGCAAGAGAAGCTCGAGGTGAGCTTGATGGAGGGTTTAGAGGGAGCTACGACGGCACGGTGGTGAAGCTACGCTCGTTATGGTGGATCGGTTCGAATACAAAACTTCGGTGAGGCGGAGAGAGAGTTATAGGGCGATAGAGAGAGAGTTCACGGCACCAACAGATC
The DNA here is from genome assembly GCF_019320115.1 of Miscanthus floridulus. Classification (NCBI taxonomy): domain Eukaryota; kingdom Viridiplantae; phylum Streptophyta; class Magnoliopsida; order Poales; family Poaceae; genus Miscanthus; species Miscanthus floridulus. The sequence continues at coordinate 91,167,378 of NC_089598.1, read as the reverse complement.
GCTTACCTCTCGTAGATGCTCGGCGATGCGGTCACGGTGGCGGAGAGACGGTGGAACGGTGAGTCCCATGGTGGTAGATCTCTGCGGTGTGCGGCTTATGGAGCCGCGACTGCTGCGGCTCAAGGTGAGGCGGTGGCTTACATCTTGGGTTCGAGGGAGGCGGTAGGGCACTGGGCTTCTATTTAAGGGGGTGATGGTGTGGGCAGCACGCCAAGGTCATGGTGGATACAGGGTGGCGGTGGACTTCAAGCACGGGATGGAGTCCTGCTCGGGCATGGACGCGAGGAAGGGGAAGGTACTTACGCATGGGGCCGCTTCGTAGGTCATAGCGAGAGAGGCATGGGCCGGGCTAACAGTGAGAGAGAGAGAGCATCCACGTGGCTTCATGGCTGGGTCGCGTGAGAGGGAAGAGAGGCAAGCGGGCCTACGGGGAGAGGATGGGCCAGCATGGTAGAGGAATTGGCTGCAGCCTTGGGGATCAGAGGGAGCAGGCCAGGCTTAGCTGGAAGAAAGCAGAGGAAGGGAGCCAGGCCTCTCGGGCCAGAAGTGAGAGAGGGAGGGTTTCCTTTCCTTTTCTTATTTCAAAAACCAATTTCAAATATGAACTAAATCAAGTTTGAAAATGGTTCCAAATATACTTTTCAATTCAAATAAAAATGAGCAAATTTTGGTAAGTTTTCAAAAATAAATTTTACAACTTTTAAATTCTTTTATTTTCTATTTTCTTTTCTTTTACTTCAAAGCCATTGTCAAATTCATTTTCAAAAGCATTTTAAATTCATTTTGAATTTTGTATTCAACCACTCATTGCAATAAATCAAATGCACCGGCATATATGCACATCCATGTTGCTACTCCTTATGATGAATTTTAATATAATAAAAAATATTCTTTTTCCTATATTTCATGTGCACAAAAATTCATAAATAAATCATTTTAATCCTATTTTCCAAAAGTACAAATTTTAGGGTGTTACACAAACTAACAGGAAGACAAGGATGACACGATGATTTTATCCCGAGGTTCACGTGCTTGCCAATATGCTAGTCCCCGTTGTGTCGACCGCTCACTTGGGGTTTGACGCTATTTGGCATCACCCACCAAGCCCGCATGTCGGGCACCACAAGAACCTACCCACAAGACAGGGTAGCTCAATGACACACTCAACTAGAGTTGCTCTTCAGGATTCCCATGGGGTGAGCACAATCCTCCTCATAAATCCTCCTCCAGAGCATCGCACAATCTTCTTGCATGCTTCAACAGAGTCACAAGCCACCTAGTCGTCTAGGAGGTGGCAACCTCTAAGAGTAACAAGCACCACTGGCTTGCAACACTATCACCTAGTGCAACTCGATGCAATCCTCACGATGCAACGCACTAGAATCGCACTCACACTCAATCGGATGATCACTATCAAGCGTATGTGAGTAGAAGGGCTCCGGAGCACTCCCCGAGCATGGACACTCAGTCCCAAGGGTGCTCAACTAGCCAAATGCCCGAGCTCCACCTCTATTTATAGCCCCCAAGCCAAATAGAGCCATTGGAGCCAAGTAGCACATTTCTGTGTGGTCACTAGACAGCAACGTGCGTGCACCGGACAAAGGGCGGCGGTGCCCAACAGTCGAATTGAAACGGCTATTTTAAACTAGTTGTTGGGACCCTAGCACCAGACATAGGGGGCGGTGCACCACCCTAGGGGTGGCGGTGCCCCCCGACGAGTTTCCCCCTCTCTGGAAAAAAGGGGTGGTGCCACACCGCCATGGTCACTGGACAGTCCATTGACCAAAAGTTTCTCCAATTGAGATCCACCACTTCAGGCTTGTAGAGCATTTCATTAGCTTTCCAAAAAGTCCTAGATCATTAAAATCGGAGTTCGGAGCTAGGAGTTATGCCCAAAATATGAAAGGGTGCTGCTACTGTTTTTGGGCACGCTGCAGGCGGTGGCGGTGCACCTTGCCTAGGGTGGCGGTGCCACCACCCTAGGCTGTCCGGTGCACACCGAACAGGGCCACCCCCCAGGAAGCGCTGCGTGTTGGGTACAAGTTTGGTTGAGTTTTTCGACCCTCGGACAACCCAAACTTGCTCTTTTCACCTCCTTTTCCTCTCCAACTTGATCCAAATGGACTCCAACAACTTCGCCTTCATAAATGTGCCAACACCACCAAGTGATCACCACCTTATGCATGTGTGTTAGCTTTTCACAAATATTTTCTCAAAGGATTAGCACTCTTTTCACCATGCCACTCGATCCTAACACGTATGCAAAGTTATATCACTCGAGTGGCACTAGATGACCGATATGCAAACAAGTTTGCCCCTCTTAATAGTACGTCCATCTATCCTAAATCCGGTCATAAGCTTTTCTACACACCTATGACCGGTGAAATAAAATGCCCTATAGATTATACATTTGCCTTGCGCATTCCATTCCATCTCCTCCATTGTTGATGCAACACATGCACTAACCATATCACAAATGATATGATTCACTTCATATCATCACGTGACCTTGTTGGTTCATCGATCTTGACCTCGCTTGCTTTTCACCGTTGCCTTCGTCCATCGGCACCAAGTCTTGCTCAAGCTTCACCGCTACGCGGTCCATCGTTCCAAAGCCTCCAACTTGCCCTTCACGTTTGCAACCGGTCCATCAAGCCAAGTGTTGTCTTGATCTTCTCCACCTTAGTCACATGACTCCATATCATGTCTCATATGCAATGAGCTTCTTCATCACATATGTGAGCCTTGCAACATATCCAAGCCATTTCACCTCTATGGCATAGGTTGCTCACACATGATGTACTTATGGACTAATCACCTGTGTATCTCACTCAAACACATATTAGTCCACCTAAGGTTGTCACTCAATTACTAAAACCAATCAAGAACCTTTCATACTTTACAATTTATGACATGCTCTTGAACTCACTCTCCTATAGTAGAAATGCAACACATAAGTATCTCTCTCGTATAGCCAACAATAATATACAAATATAATCTATATATAACCATATTAGCTTAATTAATATATGTCTAAATTATGATTATTAAAATGAATTCAATTTTAAGTATCCAAATGGGTAACTGAATTATGTTCTTCCTCGTTCTTGCTTCTCTATGACTCTATCCAAAAATCCCTGCTGTTCCAACCGAAACTCCGATTCCCTTCTATTTATGGTCAGGATTCCATCTCGGAACCTGACAATAACCTAAAGTGCTTTATGCTAATAACAAAAATGGCCTAGGGTAATCATTAGAACCAGTGGCGGAAACAGGGGGCACGCAGGGGCCGTGGCCCCCCAAGCACAGTAGATTTCATATAATACATATATAAATATTTGAATTTATAGCACAAAAAAATATCAATTTTAACTAATTTTGTATTAAAATATTATGATTTTGGTTATAAACAGTGTAAAAGTTTTTAAAAAGTTATTGAAACATATAATTATGTATATTTTAAAAAATACGATTATATTTGTCCAGCCCCGCTTAATCAAAATCGCTGGTTCCGCCTCTGATTTGAGCATGCTACTCCCATAAACTATCAGCACTGTCTTATTTTTGTGTTTGTTTAATTAATTATGGTGTCTGTGATCTTAGTTGTTTTCTTGTGATGACAAAAGTTTTCCCAAATCCAGCCGTTGTGCTTTCAGTAGTCCAGTCCTAACTCCTCCGGTAACATTCAGAATGTTATTTGATCTGTTTGAATGTTTCTAAGTTGCCTAGCAAGCACGCATTTTTGTACTATCGATGCGTAAGGTTCCTGAAAACTGACAGAATTTGACAGATGACCGGGCGCACTGGCTACTGCTGTGTGCAGTCATATGTTATGCCAATTCCTAGAAGCTTTCCTATTTAAAAATCCTGCTGTTGTGAGGGGTAAAAAAAGAATCAGCGGATGATCTCGTCCTTCAAACTTGGCCTCGACGGCTCGACCCATACCAATCCAGTAATCCATCCAGGAAGCCAAATATATTGTTGATATAAGTTCGGTAATACCGGAAGTTGCTCTCTAAGGCTTTGTATCATCTCCATGTATTGCTTTCGAGATTTTAATAAAAGCTTCCTGTATATGAAAAAAGTTCGGTAATACTTGACACACATTGTCGGACGCTGCTAAAAAATCAGATGCACTTGGCCCCACGTCCACTGACCAAAGCTTAAAGCTCTCATTCACTCCTGTTGTTCACAAGTCACAACAGCTCCTCCTTTCAGTCACCCTCACCTTTCTCATCATAGGCACCTCCTCGTCACTGGGCTGCATGTTGCTAGATGCCACTGCTGCATATGGTTCCAACTTCTCTTGCGACGGTTCATGACCGGGTGAATGAGATGAGACAGATCACACAAGATTGGATGAACCCTTGTCTAGATATGATGAGTGATTGTTAAGGTGAATATAGAAGCTTTTAGTTGAGTTGGTTTGCGTGTGATGCTTATGACTAACCAAATGTGAAGTGGTGGCGGATAGCAACGGTAAAGGTCAAACAAGGAGTTCATACCGATGTGTCAAATATGGTGAAGGAAGGACATGAAGGAGTTGGGGATGACGAACCAAAAAGACTGAGCATATACCATGGACCACATCTTGCACAAGGACGACAAGAGTAGATAGAGATGATGATGAATATGATGTTGACGAGGAGCATGAAGGAATTGGAGCTCGCCTAGGGTCGAGGAAAAATGGACACACATCGCAATCATGGATTTCATGATTTGGTGTTTGAGCCTCAACACCATCGACGATAGGTTTTTCAGGTTACTCCTTAATCAGGATGTGGCAAGCTATAGACCACGTGGTATCATCATGTAGCTTGCATCTAGGTGAAGCAAAGTTGTAGGTGAAGGCAATATGTCCATTCATTACATACATAAAAATCTGGAACAGAATGCCCCTTAGAGGTAATTAGTGTCCTAATGAGCTCTCAATCACTCTTGTTACTCATAATGGCTCATCCTTCTCTTACTTGCCCTCCCCCTTCTCATTACAAACACCTTTACCGCCATGCCTCCTTCTCACTGGAATTTAGTGAGATTTGGAGGTCATTTGATTGATGTTCTGTCATTGACCTATATCTTGCGAGCTGATTAGTATAGTCCAGACCAGGGATTATGTGGACTTAGTCGGAATTATTTCTTGGAAACAAGCAAACTAGAATGGAGGTTCTTGGGTTGATTTTAGGATATGAGCCAGCTTTCTCTTGTTTTGAGAAGAAAATTTTGAGACTCCCATGGACACCCCTTTCTAGTCACCGTTCCTATCCTTCAGCACCATTGTCGGATCTTCTCTTGCTTACCCTGCAGCACCCTCCTTCTGATGCTTATGAAATCCTTTATAATCTCTTTGTTTGTTCATTTCCAAAGAGAATACATATATAAATATTGTCACACCCCAAAATTTCTGATTTTGGGTTGTGCATAGAAAACACTAAATAAAATGAATTATTTTAATATTTGGATAAAATTTATCGAGTTTAGTTTGAGCTAGCGCAAATTTAGTTATAGGAAAAATGTGAATTTTCAAAGTTTTCTAATTTTGATGGGCTTTTGGATGATGTGATGTTTGCTTGTTGCTTCTTTGTGTGTTGAGAGTGAGCAAAGTCTTAAAAATGCGTTAGTAGGTCGATTTTCCTTCTACGGCATGTCTTTTCTTTTTCTACAATCAAATTCTTTGTTTCTCGGCTAAAGTTTTCATTGGGAGCTTCCTAAAATCTTTTCTTTGTAACGCAAATCACTCATTTCAGTTCCTCGTTCGTCAATCAATCTCTACAAACTTCTCGGGAATTTTTCTAGCTTTTTCTAGAACTTGTTTCTACTTGTCTGTGAGCATAATTTAATATTTAGATGCTCCAAATTATTTTATCATGGGCTCCAAATACTTTATTTGGGTTCCTCATGTTCCATAATGTCTCTGGGAATTTTCCCCGAATTTTCAGAGCTTTCGAAGTATTTTTCGTGGCTTAAATAATAATTCTAGACTTTTCTGAAATTATTTTATCCATGAAATTAATTAATTCCAAAAAAATAAATATCTCATTTTTCCCAACGCTCAAAGCCCATGTGCAATAATCCTCAGAAATCCTAAAGGCCCATGCATTTATTTACTATTGGGCTTTAATGATTATTTAGGCATATTAGTAAATGTGGAGGGTGCAACATCAATTAGTACCATATTGCTAGTTGATGTAGATGTGGGAAGTTTTTCTCCCTATAAATATGTAGCAACCCCTTGGACAAAGCACACCAAAATTACCATAAGGGGAGCCTCTAGTTTGAAAAATCCCTCGTGTAGTAAATTAGATTTTTTTCCTCCTCTTGTCGTCGCCATCGCAGCTGCGCTGCCTAGCCCAGCCATCCTCTCCGTCGTGCAACAAGTCGAGCCCACTCCTGTGCAGTTGTTGTTGCCATGGCCGTGTGGTGGCTGTATGGGAGGTCAAAGGATAAAGACGAGGTAATTATAAAATTACCACCAGTTCGTAATATCGTCGTTGTTTATTCGTTTTAAGTCCGTTTTGAGCCGATCCAATTGCGTTAGATTCGTATCGATATGATCTACATGCTAGTGTCATCGTTTTTCATGTCAAGTGACTTTTATATATATGCTTAAATATTAATTTGATTGATATGCATGCAACTAGTTTTTATAAATAAAAGCAACATAATTATATACAATGCTCTTTTGCAAATAAGTTTTAACATAACTAGTTGCTAACATAAATATGTTTCTAAATTATAATATGTTTAGTCTAAACACACATATCAAATTTGATTAGATGTTCTCACATGTCAGTTTGTATTTGCAAGTTAAAGTTGAATTGGCATAAATGATATCAAAATATTTATAAATAAAATATGATTAGCTTCAACTTAGTTTTTAAGTATAAATATGATTTGTTTAATCTAAATTAATGCTACTCATAAAGTTTTTCCTAATTAACATAAATCAAGCTTATAGTCTTCTCTTTTCTTTTATAATATAAAACCCTGTAGTCGTTTCTTTACAACCGTAGTTTCGATTAGCGTGCTTTTCGTGTCTGTGTGTTCGTAGCGACGTGTAGAATGCCTTTAAAACATTTTCCCTCGCTGTTTCATATGTCTGGTGTACTATTCTAATTTAGTTCTATTATTTGCTTCGTGTATGATTGCATGGATGCTTGTGTGGTGCTTTATGATCATGTCCAGTTGTGAGAAGTACGTTGGTGAAATAGAAGAAGTTGGTGATCTAGAAGAAGTCTTTTGGAGGTTACAATTCAATAGAAGGATCTGAGTTTAAGGCAAGTATAGCATGGGATCTTCCTTGTTGTCCTATACACATTAAATCATTTAATTCATACTGCATGTGTCTACCTTGACTACCACTAAGGATTTTCTAGTACTTTATACCTTGTGCCTTGATACCTATAGGGTATTGCATTGGATAGTATGATGCTAGTGCTCAACTACAACCATGATCTTATAACTTGACTAATGGTATATGCAATAAACACTAAAAAATGCTTTTTAGCAACATAGAACAAGGGGGCTAGAGCATTGGGCTATTTTATGGTGCTCTAGATTCCTCTCCCTAAGGACTTATCTGTAAGTGATCATCCAGAACTTACAATACAACTGTGAGGGATATATGACTCTAGCTTTAGCTCAGTATGAGGATCTTTTCTATCTTATTAGAGGTTACCATTATTGGCGTAAAAATGGCTTACTGAATTGGGTATAGTGCGGTCTCTGTCCCCTTATGTATAGGCTGCATGTCATTGTGCCATCGGGAAGGGAGGCTCTACATCTGTTTGCTGCGTGAATCTAATGACCCTAACTTGTTAGACAGACCTTTGAAAGGCTTCATAGTGAACCCTGCCGACCTTCCTTGGCAGTGGGTCAAGAGGCTGATCACCTCGGACGAAAGGGTAAATCATGACTTACAGTGAAAGTGTACAACCTCTTTAGAGTATAAAACTGCTATATTAACCGTGCTCATGGACAGGAGCGGCCTTGGAACATTTTACAAAATAGATGATGAACACTGATGATACTAATGATAAAGATGCTCACTAATGATTATTGTTTATGTTATTCATTATTCATGTTTACCTGATCATGTGTTTACATGGGCTTATGATAAACTTGTTGCTACTTCTTTGCTAAAATTGTGACAATTAAAAGCTAATCACAATTGAATTTGCGGCTCAAGGTGAGGCGGTGGCTCACATCTAGGGTTCGAGGGAGGCGGCGGGGTGCTGGGCTTCTATTTAAGGGGGTGATGGTGTGGGCAGCACGCCACGGTCATGGTGGATACGGGGCGGCGATGGTCTTCCAGCACGGAATGGAGTCCCGCTCGGGCATGGACACGAGGAAGGGGAAGGTACTTACGCATGGGGCCGCTTCATAGGTCATAGCGAGAGAGGCATGGGCCAGGCTAACAGTGAGAGACGGAGCATCCATGTGGCTTCATGGCTGGGCCGCGTGAGAGGGAAGAGAGGCAAGCAGGCCCGCTGGGAGAGGATGGGCCAGCATGGTAGAGGAATTGGCTGCGGCCTTGGGGATCAGAGGGAGCAGGCCGGGCTTAGCTGGAAGAAAGCAGAGGAAGGGAGCCAGGCCTCTCGGGCCAGAAGTGAGAGAGGGAGGGTTTCCTTTCCTTTTCTTATTTCAAAAACTAATTTCAAATATGAACTAAATCGAGTTTGAAAATGGTTCCAAATATACTTTTCAATTCAAATAAAAATGAGCAAATTTTGGTAAGTTTTCCAAAAATAAATTTTACAACTTTTAAATTCTTTTATTTTCTATTTTTCTTTTCTTTTACTTCAAAGCCATTGTCAAATTCATTTTCAAAAGCATTTTAAATTCATTTTGAATTTTGGATTCAACCACTCATTGCAATAAATCAAATGCACCGGCATGTATGCACATCCATGTTGCTACTCCTTATGATAAATTTTAATATAATAAAAAATATTTTTTTTCCTATATTTCATGTGCACAAAAATTCATAAATAAATCATTTTAATCCTATTTTCCAAAAGTACAAATTTTAGGGTGTTACACAAACTAACAGGAAGACAAGGATGACACGATGATTTTATCCCGAGGTTCACGTGCTTGCCAACATGCTAGTTCTCGTTGTGTCGACCACTCACTTGGTGGTTTGGCGCTAATTGGCATCATCCGCCAAGCCCGCATGTCGGGCACCACAAGAACCTACCCACAAGAGAGGGTAGCTCAATGACATACTCAACTAGAGTTGCTCTTTGGGATTCCCATGGGGTGAGCACAATCCCCCTCATAAATCCTCCTCCAGAGTCACAAGCCACCTAGTCGTCTAGGAGGTGGCAACCTCCAAGAGTAACAAGCACCACCGGCTTGCAACACTATCACCTAGTGCCACTCGATGCAATCCTCACGATGCAAGGCACTAGAATCACACTCACACTCAATCGGATGATCACTATCAAGCGTATGTGAGTAGAAGGGCTCCCAAGCACTCCCCGAGCATGGACACTCAGTCCCAAGGGTGCTCAACTAGCCAAATGCCCGAGCCCCACCTCTATTTATAGCCCCCAAGTCAAATAGAGCCGTTTGAGCCAAGCAGCATATTTCTGTGTGGTCACTGGACAGCAATGTGCGTGCACCGAACAAAGGGCGGCGGTGCCCAATAGTCGAATTGCAATGGCTATTTTAAACTAGTTGTTGGGACCCTAGCACCAGACATAGGGGGCGGTGCACCGCCCTAGGGGTGGCGGTGCCCCCCGACGAGTTTCTCCCTCTCTGGAAAAAAGGGGTGGTGCCACACCGCCATGGTCACTGGACAGTCCATTGACCAAAACTTTCTCCAATTGAGATCCACCACTTCAGGCTTGTAGAGCATTTCATTAGCTTTCCAAAAAGTCCTAGATCATTGAAATCGGAGTTCGGAGCTAGGAGTTATGCCCAAAATATAAAAGGGTGTTGCTGCTGTTTTTGGGCACGCTGCAGGCGGTGGCGGTGCACCTTGCCTAGGGTGGCGGTGCCACCACCCTAGGCTGTCCGGTGCACACCGAACAGGGCCACCCCCCAGGAAGCGCTGCGTGTTGGGTACAAGTTTGGTTGAGTTTTTCGACCCTCGGACAACCCAAACTTGCTCTTTTCACCTCCTTTTCCTCTCCAACTTGATCCAAATGGACTCCAACAACTTCGCCTTTATAAATGTGCCAACACCACCAAGTGATCACCACCTTATGCAAGTGTGTTAGCTTTTCACAAATATTTTCTCAAAGGATTAGCACTCTTTTCACCATGCCACTCGATCCTAACACGTATGCAAAGTTATATCACTCGAGTGGCACTAGATGACCGATATGCAAACAAGTTTGCCCCTCTTAATAGTACGTCCATCTATCCTAAATCCGGTCATAAGCTTTTCTACACACCTATGACCGGTGAAATAAAATGCCCTATAGATTATACATTTGCCTTGCGCATTCCATTCCATCTCCTCCATTGTTGATGCAACACATGCACTAACCATATCACAAATGATATGATTCACTTCATATCATCACGTGACCTTGTTGGTTCATCGATCTTGACCTCGCTTGCTTTTCACCGTTGCCTTCGTCCATCGGCACCAAGTCTTGCTCAAGCTTCACCGCTACGCGGTCCATCGTTCCAAAGCCTCCAACTTGCCCTTCACGTTTGCAACCGGTCCATCAAGCCAAGTGTTGTCTTGATCTTCTCCACCTTAGTCACATGACTCCATATCATGTCTCATATGCAATGAGCTTCTTCATCACATATGTGAGCCTTGCAACATATCCAAGCCATTTCACCTCTATGGCATAGGTTGCTCACACATGATGTACTTATGGACTAATCACCTGTGTATCTCACTCAAACACATATTAGTCCACCTAAGGTTGTCACTCAATTACTAAAACCAATCAAGAACCTTTCATACTTTACAATTTATGACATGCTCTTGAACTCACTCTCCTATAGTAGAAATGCAACACATAAGTATCTCTCTCGTATAGCCAACAATAATATACAAATATAATCTATATATAACCATATTAGCTTAATTAATATATGTCTAAATTATGATTATTAAAATGAATTCAATTTTAAGTATCCAAACGGGTAACTGAATTATGTTCTTCCTCATTCTTGCTTCTCTATGACTCTATCCAAAAATCCCTGCTGTTCCAACCGAAACTCCGATTCCCTTCTATTTATGGTCAGGATTCCATCTCGGAACCTGACAATAACCTAAAGTGCTTTATGCTAATAACAAAAATGGCCTAGGGTAATCATTAGAACCAGTGGCGGAAACAGGGGGCACGCAGGGGCCGTGGCCCCCCAAGCACAGTAGATTTCATATAATACATATATAAATATTTGAATTTATAGCACAAAAAATATCAATTTTAACTAATTTTGTATTAAAATATTATGATTTTGGTTATAAACAGTGTAAAAGTTTTTAAAAAGTTATTGAAATATATAATTATGTATATTTTAAAAATACGATTATATTTGTCCAGCCCCGCTTAATCAAAATCGCTGGTTCCGCCTCTGATTTGAACATGCTACTCCCATAAACTATCAGCACTGTCTTATTTTTGTGTTTGTTTAATTAATTATGGTGTCTGTGATCTTAGTTGTTTTCTTGTGATGACAAAAGTTTTCCCAAATCCAGCCGTTGTGCTTTCAGTAGTCCAGTCCTAACTCCTCCGGTAACGTTCAGAATGTTATTTGATCTGTTTGACTGTTTCTAAGTTGCCTAGCAAGCACGCATTTTTGTACTATCGATGCGTAAGGTTCCTGAAAACTAACAGAATTTGATAGATGACCGGGCGCACTGGCTACTGCTGTGTGTAGTCATATGTTATGCCAATTCCTAGAAGCTTTCCTGTTTAAAAATCATGCTGTTGTGAGGGGTAAAAAAAGAATCAGCGGACGATCTCGTCCTTCAAACTTGGCCTCGACGGCTCGACCCATACCAATCCAGTAATCCATCCAGGAAGCCAAATATATTGTTGATATAAGTTCGGTAATATCGGAAGTTGCTCTCTAAGGCTTTGTATCATCTCCATGTATTGCTTTTGAGGTTTTAATAAAAGCTTCCTGTATATGAAAAAAGTTCGGTAATACTTGACACACATTGTCGGACACTGCTAAAAAATCAGATGCACTTGGCCCCACGTCCACTGACCAAAGCTTAAAGCTCTCATTCACTCCTGTTGTTCACAAGTCACAATAGCTCCTCCTTTCAGTCGCCCTCACCTTTCTCATCATAGGCACCGCCATCATCGCACCTCCTCCTCACTGGGCTGCATGTTGCTAGATGCCACTGCTGCATATGGTTCCAACTTCTCTTGCGACAGTTCATGACCGGGTGAATGAGATGAGACAGATCACACAAGATTGGATGAACCCTTGTCTAGATATGATGAGTGATTGTTAAGGTGAATATAGAAGCTTTTAGTTGAGTTGGTTTGCGTGTGATGCTTATGACTAACCAAATGTGAAGTGGTGGCGGATAGCAACGGTAAAGGTCAAACAAGGAGTTCATACCGATGTGTCAAATATGGTGAAGGAAGGACATGAAGGAGTTGGGGATGACGAACCAAAAAGACTGAGCATATACCATGGACCACATCTTGCACAAGGACGACAAGAGTAGATAGAGATGATGATGAATATGATGTTGACGAGGAGCATGAAGGAATTGGAGCTCGCCTAGGGTCGAGGAAAAATGGACACACATCGCAATCATGGATTTCATGATTTGGTGTTTGAGCCTCAACACCATCGACGATAGGTTTTTTAGGTTACTCCTTAATCAGGATGTGGCAAGCTATAGACCACGTGGTATCATCATGTAGCTTGCATCTAGGTGAAGCAAAGTTGTAGGTGAAGGCAATATGTCCATTCATTACATACATAAAAATCTGGAACAGAATGCCCCTTAGAGGTAATTAGTGTCCTAATGAGCTCTCAATCACTCTTGTTACTCATAACGGCTCATCCTTCTCTTACTTGCCCTCCCCCTTCTCATTACAAACACCTTTACCGCCATGCCTCCTTCTCACTGGAATTTAGTGAGATTTGGAGGTCATTTGATTGATGTTCTGTCATTGACCTATATCTTGCGAGCTGATTAGTATAGTCCAGACCAGGGATTATGTGGACTTAGTCAGAATTATTTCTTGGAAACAAGCAAACTAGAATGGAGGTTCTTGGGTTGATTTTAGGATATGAGCCAGCTTTCTCTTGTTTTGAGAAGAAAATTTTGAGACTCCCATGGACACCCCTTTCTAGTCACCGTTCCTATCCTTCAGCACCATTGTCGGATCTTCTCTTGCTTACCCTGCAGCACCCTCCTTCTGATGCTTATGAAATCCTTTATAATCTCTTTGTTTGTTCATTTCCAAAGAGAATACATATATAAATACTGTCACACCCCAAAATTTCTGATTTTGGGTTGTGCATAGAAAACACTAAATAAAATGAATTATTTTAATATTTGGATAAAATTTATCGAGTTTAGTTTGAGCTAGCGCAAATTTAGTTATAGGAAAAATGTGAATTTTCAAAGTTTTCTAATTTTGATGGGCTTTTGGATGATGTGATGTTTGCTTGTTGCTTCTTTGTGTGTTGAGAGTGAGCAAAGTCTTAAAAATGCGTTAGTAGGTCGATTTTCCTTCTACGGCATGTCTTTTCTTTTTCTACAATCAAATTCTTTGTTTCTCGGCTAAAGTTTTCATTGGGAGCTTCCTAAAATCTTTTCTTTGTAACGCAAATCACTCATTTCAGTTCCTCGTTCGTCAATCAATCTCTACAAACTTCTCGGGAAATTTTCTAGCTTTTTCTAGAACTTGTTTCTACTTGTCTGTGAGCATAATTTAATATTTAGATGCTCCAAATTATCTTATCATGGGCTCCAAATACTTTATTTGGGTTCCTCATGTTCCATAATGTCTCTGGGAATTTTCCCCGAATTTTCAGAGCTTTCGAAGTATTTTTCGTGGCTTAAATAATAATTCTAGACTTTTCTGAAATTATTTTATCCATGAAATTAATTAGTTCCAAAAAAATAAATATCTCATTTTTCCCAACGCTCAAAGCCCATGTGCAATAATCCTCAGAAATCCTAAAGGCCTATGCATTTATTTACTATTGGGCTTTAATGATTATTTAGGCATATTAGTAAATGTGGAGGGTGCAACATCAATTAGTACCATATTGTTAGTTGATGTAGATGTGGGAAGTTTTTCTCCCTATAAATATGTACCAACCCCTTGGACAAAGCACACCAAAACTATCATAAGAGGAGATTACAATTCAATAGAAGGATATGAGTTTAAGGCAAGTATAGCATGGGATCTTCCTTGTTGTTCTATACACCTTAAATCATTTAATTCATACTGCATGTGTCTACCTTGACTACCACTAAGGATTTTCTAGTACTTTATACCTTGTGCTTTGATACCTATGGGGTATTGCATTGGATAGTATGATGCTAGTGCTCCACTACAATCATGATCTTGTAACTTGACTAATGGTATATGCAATAAACACTAAAAGAGACTTTTTGGCAATATAGAACAAGGGGGCTAGAGCATTGGGCTATTTTATGATGCTCTAGATTCCTCTTCCTAAGGACTTATCTGTAAGTGATCATCCAAAACTTACAATACAACTGTGAGGGCTATATGGCTCTAGCTTTAGCTCAGTATGATGATCTTTTCTAGCTTATTAGAGGTTACCTTTATTGGCGTAAAAATGGCTTGCCGAATTGGGTATAGTGCGGCCTCTGTCCCCTTATGTATAGGTTGCATGTCATTGTGCCATCGGGAAGGGGGGATCTACATCTGTTTGCTGTGTGAATCTAATGACCCTAACTTGTTAGACAGACCTTTGAAAGGCTTCATAGTGAACTCTGCCGACCTTCCTTGATAGTGGGTCAAGAGGCTGATCACCTCAGACGAAAGGGTAAATCACGACTCACAGTGAAAGTGTACAACCTCTGTAGAGTGTAAAACTGCTATATTAGACGTGCTCACGGTCACGAGCGGCCTTGGAACATTTTACGAAATAGCTGATGAACACTAATGATACTAATGATAAAGATGCTCACTAATGATTACTGTTTATGCTATTCATTATTCATGTTTACCTGATCATGTGTTTATATGGGCTTATGATAAACTTGTTGCTACTCCTTTGCTAAAATTGTGATAATTAAAAGCTAATCGCAATTGAACCAGTGTCAACCTTTTGAGCCTCATGAACCCTATATTATATTTGTTATGTATGACATGTACTTACGCTTTCTTTACTTTTTAAATCTTTGGAAAAATCCTGGATGAATACTAGATTGCTAGAGTTTGGAGGAATTAGGCTCGATCAACCAGTCAGTTGTCCCTGTGAAAGTAGAGTCTTCACCTGAAGATCGGAGTTGTCTTTCCGCTGTCTATACTCTAAGGTTATATTCCTTATACTAATACGCTATGTATTTAAACATTGTCTATTGATATTACCTTTATTTGTTGCTATATGTGAGATTTGACTTCCTGGGCTCACATATGATGTGTTTCTGGTTTTGTCCTTAAAACCGGGTGCTACAAATACTTTATGATCCCTATGAGGTTGTGATTGAATTTGATTACCAATTCCTTTTTTGTTTTTCTAGTTGTATTTATAGTTTTACATTTGTATCTCACTATTGTGTATGTTTAGTATGTGCTTATTTGAAACCTTAATTTGAGTCATTGGATCTTTTTGGAACTTGTCTGTTGTGATTAATACTACTAGATTTTGGTTTTCCAATTTGATCTCGTTAGCTACTGCATTTTTTGTCTGCATATAAAGGTGAAACTTAGGGCTTATTATACCCCTTATTGAAGACTATCTTATTATTTTCTTTCAAAAATATGGATTCTCGCTCCTAACCTTCACTATTAGTTACTACACTCACACAAACAGTCATTCGAGCCTGCACCATAACACTCAAGAATTATGAATATGAATGTAGTAATGTACCTTTTTTTGAAAAAAAAACAGAGGGCTTACAATTAAACTATTGATGCAGATACCTATAATGTCCCAATCAAAATGCACAGGATTTTTCCAATGTAACAAATAGAATAATTTGTTATCAAGGATTATTAGGCAATTCAAAATAGTGTACATGTTATGCGATTCATTAAGGAAACATTTTTCATGATTGCTAAACCACGAGAACACATACTCATCACGCATGTATACAAATATACTTTATATTTTGGCACACAACATGTGGAATTTTTTTTTTAATTTTAATCCTTTTTTAAATATAATTTTAAATTTAACACTGTCGTTTTTTTAAAACTAACACTTTTGGCCGCGTCTATTGCCCTGGCGCGGCCAAATGCCTGTACCGCACCATGCATGGTGGCGCGCCACAGGGCTGACGTGGCGCAGGTCGGCCGGGGGGGCCGCTGACGTGGCGGGTCCTGCCGCGCCACCAACCATGGCGCGGCAGTGCCGCGCCCTGATCTGTGGCGCGGCAGGAGCAGATATATACCCCGCGCGCGAGCCCGGCCGCCTGCCCGCACGCCTGCCCTGCCTGCCCGCCCGACACCCGAACGCCACCGCCGTCGCCGCCAGCCGCTGCCAGCGCCCTGCCTGCGGCCACACGCGCCCGCCGCCCGCCCGGCCTCGCCTCGCCCCGGCCGCGCCCGCACGGCCCGTCCTCGCCCGCCCGGCCACTCCTGCCACGCAGCGCCCTAGCCGGCCGCGCCACGAACGCCGGCGCGTCAAGACCGCCCGCTCCTAAGGTACCTCCCTCTCGATTTCATATTTTTTTTATTATTATATAGTATAATTAGTATTTTTTATATCTACTATTAGTGTCTTTGACCAAATTTATATAATAGCGTACTAATATTTATGAAACATAATATGTACTATTACATTAAGCATGGAGTATACTTTCGTAATAAACTTATTAGGAGATAGAAATATTGATACCGTTTATTTAGTTTTGCTCAAACTTAAACATATTTGACTACTCGAGAAGCAAGATGTGTATTTATTTTGAGATGGAGAGATTACTTGTAATTTTAGAACCAAAGTTTTATATGGATTGATTATGTATTTATTATCTAGTATAGTTAGGATTTTGGGTTTAGAGATTTAGGCTAGTTAGGTTAGTGAATTTGTTTGTGAACTTACTAATGTTAACTTGAATTTTGTTAATTTGAATACTCTAACGCTTTGTTTATCAATTTGTAATAGGATGGCCCCTCCCACACAGCACCCGTTGTACCCTATTCTGGAGGTGGAGTACGACGACCAGCACCGAGCACACATCTTGAGTGACAACGACGCAGAGGTGTCATTGCCTCCTTTGAAGCCCCGCACTCACACTAGGGTGCATCAGTGGGACGAGCGTTATACGCCGTACATATGGCGTGCCGGCTTCCTCGAGCTTGTCCGTGTTGTCAACCACGGTCTTCCGCCCCTTGATCCAGCACTACTTACTGCAGCTGTGGACAGGTGCGAGTGCATTCTTTGTACGTAAACTTTCTTGTAATAAATTGGAGGCAACTAACAGTCGTTCTATTCTTATAACAGGTGGAGGCCTCAGACCCACACGTTCCACCTACCGTGTGGCGAGATGACCTTGATGTTGCAGGACATCAAGGCTATTTTAGGCCTTCGGTTGGGGGACTTCCAGTGATAGGGATAGTTGACAACGATCACTGGAGGGAGTTGGTGGCTCAGTTTACTGGTTTTCTTCCACCGGACGACGATGCCTCCAAGAAAAATAAGTGAGTAATTCAAGCCTAGTTAATACTTACATTGCTTTACAGCTGGCATCGGGTCTCATTTTCTTTGATCAATTACAGGGAAAGTTCCGGTGTTTTGTCATCCTGGATCACAGAGCGCTTTGAGTACTTGGACCCACAAGCTGAGGAGGCACAGATCGACAGGTTCGCTCAGAGTGTGGCTCTGGCACTTTCTTGGTGCTTTCCTCTTCCCAGACGCCTCGGGCAACACCATCAGCTGGATCTTCCTTGACATACTTCGCCAGCCATGGGAGAACATAGCGGGGTACAGCTAGGGCAGCGTAGTCCTGGCATGGACGTATTGACAGCTATGCGTTGCTTGCCGTCGCACCTCAGGACATGCGAACCTTGGGGGTTACTCCTACCTACTCTAGGTTTGGTGTTGGGAACGATTGCCCGTTGGGAGGCCCCTTAATAATGGTTTACCGGTAAGTACTTCGGTTCATTATATTCTTCTAGGCAGTTAGATATGATGAGATTATTTATTGCTAATTTATTATCATGTTCAATACAGCAATGGAACGGGCATGATATACTCCCTACAGCTCTATATATCTGGACGGAAGCACAGTTAGTTAGAGAGAATGCGTGGCGCAAGTACAGGGAGTATACGAATGGTCTCGACGTCCTGACACAGCACCAGGTTACGCTCTCTATACTATCGTATCAGTGTCTTCTTCGATGTACACTATATCACAACCTAACACAATTATGAAATTTCAAGTGTTTTGGTGTCCTTGGGATTCTCCGGAGCTCTAGGACTATCTGAGTCCTGTCACTAGGGATGAGTCACACGAGTATCGCTGCGACGTACCTCTTATTTTCTTCCATGTGGTCGAGATTCACTTGCTCATTCGGGTCTGTAGACAGTTTAGAAGAATGATAGGCTGCCCACCACCGCTTTACTCCACCGATCAAGTATTGCACGGGTGCGTTATCGATTAATAACAATGCTACAATTTAGAGGTGTGTTTGTTACAACTAATATCGTTTTGTTGCAGGTTTGACTGCAGGAAGAGGTACAAGACCAAGGATTGGCGCGTGACACACAGCTCGTACATCCATTTGTGGCAGACCAGGGTACCACATGCGGTCCTTGCGGGTCCTCCACACGACCAGCACACCTTCGATGAGTACCTGCGGTGGCTTCACAGGTCTATGATGATACATATCAAGCCTCCGTACACTGACGTGGTGATTGACGAGGACTCGGAGGAAGATGTCATCGAAGATGTGTACGACGTCACCACTAGGGAGGACACACATCTATAGAGAGCCCCACTTCAAAGATACGTGGTAAGATACTTGAATGGTACAATTTGTTATCCTTTTGGTATTAAGTATGTGTACTAAAACTGTCCAACCGTGTTTCTGTACCCAGGCGACACAATTGTCAAGGCTGTCCAACGAAACAGCGTTCCGGCTTCACGAGTCTAGAGGGCAGGGGCTAGGCATTCTCGTGGCTTTTGTGGAGGTAAACATAAACTTGTCCGTTTTGAAAATATTTCTTTATTGTATATGCGTTTGGCTAATGAACTAACTTTAACGTCTATTTATGCAGAAGGTGAAGAAGAGCTGCAGGAAGCTAGTTCAGAAGTTGAGATGCATGGACACTCCTTATGAGGAACCGCCACTCCCTGCGCAGTCGGGTGGCACGTCTTCAGCCTCTTTGAGGACACCAGCCGGCTCTTCTCAGGCGATGACGCAGGGTGTCACTTCCGCCGTGCGTACACCACCACATCATAGCGCTGGGAAGGACCCTGCAACCGAGGACGAGGAGGACGACGATGACGACGACGACAAACCCCCAGGCTTCCACGGACAGCACGGCCAGTGGGACAAATGGCCGTAGGACGAGATCGGCATGTCTCAGCTAGGTGGTGCCCCATTTTGCACCCAAGGAGCCTCACAGGTACTAACAAAGATAGTTTGTTTCAGTACGTAGGCTCCATGAACTAACGATCATAAAGAATTATAGGTAATCGTGCGTATCATATACCTGCAGGATACGAGCCGTACGCACCATCGACGCGACCATACTGACGTTGGCTACACTCCCAATGTGTTGCCAACAAATCCGAAGAGACAGAGGCGTCCAAGGGATCCTTACACTCCTGGGTCTTAGTTTGTTTAGGTCAAACGAATATTGACATCCGAAACATGCGGGGTTATTTGGTTATGTTATGTCAAACTTATGTCAAAACAATGAATATGTTATGTGACAGCTTGTCAACTTACTTCTTATTCGTTTCGTTGAGTCGCGGCAGCACTGCCGGCGAGATTAAGTACCCTACGTTCGGGAACCGGCAGTCCCGACGTATCTAGATACCGGTGGCAATTTTTCGTAATTGATTAGTTAAAATGATGCATAACCGTATTATGAAAGACGAAAAACTAATCATTGGCTTATCAAATTCTCTATTCGGCCGTGAAAAAAACTCAACAAAATACGGGCGCGACGCGTTTCGATTCTACCATCTAGGTAGCCCGGGCCGGCGGCAGGCGCAGCGGCCAGGTGGTGTGGCTGCTCGTGCAGTATGGTCGGTCCAGCTGCGCCACGCAACAGGGCGCGGCACTGCCGCACCAGGGTCAGTGGCGCGGCAGGACCTGCCATGTTAGTGGCCCCCCGGCCGGCCCGCGCCACATCAGCCCCGTGCCGCGCCACCATGCATGGCGCGGCACAGGCATTTGGCCGCGCCAGGGCAATAGGCGCGGCCAAAAGTGTTAGTTTAAAAAATGACAGTGTTAGATTTAAAATTATATTCAAAAAAGGGTTAAAATAAAAAAAATCAACATGTGTGTTTACTTTAACTTATTTTTTCTATATTGATTAGTATTAGTAGAAATGGGTTATTTAAAAGCATATATGTATAGGTCACTTTATGATATTTTTCTCTAGTTGCATTTTTTTTAGAAAGACGGCAAGAGCTTTGCTGGATTTTGATTAGACGATAGAAAAACGAAAACAGGATTACAAAAGAATTACAATATGGAACAGGCCACTAAGCAATACTCTTAACTCGGCCCCCAGGCCGCCTCCTTGACCTGTTCCCCCTACCCAGCGACTGAAAACAGAGAGAGCTTCCTCTGGAGCGGAACACACACCATTGATCAAAACCTAACCAAAGAACACAGCTATAGCTAAGATTGTTGATTCTGCTGGATCCCCCCATGATTCCTCATCGCCAACTGGTGTTGCTGTATTTCTTCTTTGCAAAGAAAAGCTACTTGTCTTGGTTGCATCGATGTGTTCTGGAAAATTCTTCGGTTGCGCTCCTTCCACATATTCCACCATAGGTAAATCATTATTCCGTCGAATACCCGTCTCTGGTCTTTATTAATTTTTGTGCGGCATTTTTCGCCCGTAATTGTGAATGGATCCCCCCATTGGCACCGTGTCTAGTAATGATAATCCAAGCCATTGTTTTAAAACTGACCAAAATTCCTTTGATAAAACACAATTCTTGCAAAGATGTGTTGGTGTTTCTGGATCGATACCGCACAGCTTACAAATCGGATCATTCGACCAATTGCGCTTGATCAAGTTGTTGGCTGTAAGATTTTTTTTTGTGTAACAACGTCCACGTGAAAAATTTGCATTTGGGCTCCGCCTTTGCTTTCCAAATCGGCAGTATTCTCAATTTGCTAATTGATCCTTGGAATTGAATGCCATAAGCACTCTTTGCTGTGTATTCCCTGTTTTCCGTCCATCGCCACCGGATATTGTCTTCCCTGTCCTCATGGAGTTGTGTTTGCCCTACAGCCTCCCATAGCCTGACATATTCTCTTATTTCTTGTGTTGTACTTAATGGGGTTATATGAGAGATCCATCGGTTATCTTGTAAAACCTTTCTTATTGACAGGTTCTTCCTTTTCGCCTTCTTGTACAAAGTCGGTGCGATTTTTTTTGGCGTTCTTCCATCGACCCATGATGATTGCCAGAACCAGGCCAGATTTCCATCCCCTATTGTTACCTCTATTGATACAGCAAAAAGGTCCCTATCTCTACTATCGACCGGAAGATCAAGGGCGTTCCATGCCGTGTCCCTGTGCTTCCACTGAAACCATAGCCATCTTAGTCTCAGAGCCCTTGCAAAGTGTTCATTGTCTAGAATCCCTAATCCTCCCTTTTCCTGGGCCGGCATGTCGTTGGCTAGTTGATGATGGAATGCCTCCATATACTTTATCTGGCGTTTCTCCCCTCCATAGGAAGCTCCTTCGCAGCCGGTCAATCTTCTTGATTAGCCATTTTTGTTCTGGGAACACGGCCAAATGGTAAATCGGCTGCGCTGATAGTACTGTCTTTACCAGTGTTTCCCTTCTGGCTGTGGAAAGGAACCTTCCTTTCCAACCTGGCAGCCTAGCCCCTATTTTATCTATCAACGGCTGCACTTCCACTTTGCATGATTTCCGAACATGAAGAGGAGCCCTAGGTATTTTCCTGGGAATTTGCCTATCTTCCCCAGGAAGTTTTGTAGCAATTGACTCACCACTGTGGTGTCTAATCTTATTGGGAAGATTTCAGTCTTAGAGATATTGATTTTCTGCCCGGAGCATTCACCGAAAAAATTCAAAATCTTGTAGAGGTGATCGAGTTCCAAGCTGCTTGGATCAGCAAAAATCGCCGCGTCATTGGTGTAGAGGGAGCAGTGTAAGTTGGCTGCCTTTGGTAGCACCAGTTTTAGGATGCCCCTTTGTGCAGCAGCTTCGATGATACGTTGGAGAGGGTCAATAGCTAAAATGAATAGCAGCGGTGATAGGGGGTCTCCCTGCCTGAGGCCTCTCGCATGCCTAATCTCTTGAGTTGGTTGTCCGTTCACCAGTACCCTTGAGGTCGTCGTTCCCAAAAATGCTGCTAGGAACATATTTAATATGTTATTTGATTTATTTTGAATTAATGGCAAGAGTGGAAGTTTATATGTAAATTTAGGTTATTTCATATTATCTTTCGAAATGGCCTATGTAAGTTACTTAGACATAGATTCAGGGTGTTCTTTTAGATTATCTTCATAATGTGATATGTGGCCAGTTAAGATGCTGATTTAGGCGAGTTACTTTATATTGTTATCATAATTACGATGGTTGATAATTTTTAGAAACAGGACAACAGGACATATATTCAATGAGTATCATTGTAATTGATTATTTATATATATATATATATATATATATATATATATATATATATATATATATATATATATATATACATATATATAATCCACCAAACTGATGGTCATATGTATCTTATTTTTATGATAATTTCTAGAATTTTATTTTTTATTTATGATGCATCTCATATAAGGATAAACTTAGTGTCGGGTATATGGGCCTAGGGTACCTACACCGCATGTATATTCGACTATGCCTATCAACCGAACCAAAAGCTGACGAAGGATGAAGCCCATGAAGGCTAGACGAATCCACCATCTTGGAGGACAAGACTCTGAGGATATCCGACGCCGTCATATCTGGACGATAGGGTAGAATCATTCTGTTGTGTATTTCATGTAACAAACTAGAAAGCCAATCTGTTAGCCGATCGAATTTATTGTAACCCTACTCCTCGGGCTATATAAGAGAGAGTAGGGGCCTCCGGATCGGGATCCCATCTTCTACATTCTCGTGCATAGCTAGATGCAGCAGCCCCTGTAACCGAGCATATGAAAACAGAGAGATCCATCCTTTAAACTAGACGTACGACACCATGTGCCCGAACCAGTATAATCCCTATGTCTTGTGTGCTACCATTTGATTTATCTTACATGATTAGCTGCTATGTATTACCGAAGCTAATTCTTCCGACACTTAGAGACTCATTTAGGGGCCTTCAGTTTGTAATGGTATAAGATATCATCTATGCCACCGCTTCATGTGTAATTTTCATACTCCCATGTCCCTAAAAGAAGTCATTTTGGACATATCCACGGTCTCTAAAAACAACTTTAACCGTTACTTTTTGTTATAAAATATTTATAAAATATAGTCAATTTATACTTTTATAAAACTATATTTTAAGATGAATTTACTTATATCACTTTCATATTTTTGAACTTAACCTAAAAAAATTTATTTGTAGTCAAAGTTTAAAATGTTGAACTTAAACTCAAAACAACTTCCTTTAGGAACATGGAGTATATACTATGGCTTCTGTTAATTACATATAAGACCAGATACCACGTGTTATTGAGTTTTTAATTTATCGTATACGTTAAAAGGTAAAAACCTCCATGAATGATGCTACGATGAAAATGCCTCTGTGCTAAGGGCGGATGCAGCGGTGGGGCGGGAGGGGCTAGCCCTCCTACCGTTGCTGATGCCTTGAAGGCCCCCAAGAATTTTTGGCCACGGATGCATTAGGAGGAGGGGCTGGAAGCTGGATAAAGGATGCTTCTGGTTGTCTTGAGGTTCAAGAAGCTGAGACATGAGCCAAGGAATTGGTTCCTTTTCCTCTCCCCCGGTGGCCTTTATTTTGGCCGAATAGCAAAGCCTCTTGGCTCTTGTCCTCTCGGCCTCCCTTGACATGGTACACCCTCTACTACTTGTCAAAATTCCAACAAAAGAAAATGAGCCCTTTTACGCGTCCTTTGGCATTCTTTTCTTAGTTTTGATCTCTTAATGTCTCGGTAGCTTTAAAAAAAATTACATTTTCACTTGAAACACATGTTATAAAAGTTGGAATCCAACAAAAGAAAAGAAGCCCTTTTACGCATCCTTTGGCATTATTTTATTAGTTTTCGTCGCTTAATGTCTCGGTAGCTTTAAAAAAGAGCAACTCTAAAAGAAGAGCTATCTATGTTGTGTAATCTATATTTGAATATTTTGGTAAGAAAAGACAGTCCAACAGCCATTGTATCTGGGTTTCCAAAATAGCAAGCCATCTATCCTTGAGTTCTCGCATGCTAAATATAGCTTGCATGTGCCACTAGCCATCTGCCTCGTCGTACTAAAAAAGTTGTTGGAGTTTTTTTTTGCTGGAGTTTCTATTTTAGAGATTGGCTAAATCATGGGTTTAGCCATCTATTTTTACCAACTCTTTTGGAGTTGCTCTTACATTTTCACTTCAAATATGATATAAAAGTTGGAATAATGTTGTAACACCCTAGTCAATTTGTAGCCTGTAGTAGTTGTAAAGTTGGCCCATGTAGCCCAAATGGCTCTTGTGTGGTTGTGGTTGGTGGGTTTAGTACCACCTTGGAAGTTTAAGAGGGCGAGAGTCAGCTTATAAGCCTTGTCGTTCCAAACGTAGCACCTCCGAGTTAATCCTTTTACACGAATCGAGGACGAAAGCGTAAGAGATGTGCTATGCGTATGTAGGTCCGTTCCACGTGCGGAGCTGGGTCATATAAGCAGTTTTTAGACACGGGATGTTACAGATGGTATCGGAGCATCAACCCTTGCTGCACGTGCCCGTGGAGGAGTGTACCAGATGGTATCGAAGCATCAATCCCTGTTGCACGTGCCCACGTGACCGTAGAGGGGTGTACCAAGGGGTGGTCCTGAACATCTGCTACATATATGTGGTGAGCTGCTGAGGGTGTTAGCCCTTAAGGGGGGTGAATGTAACACCCCAGCCCATTGTATCCTGTAGTAGTTGTGAAGTTGGCCCATGTAATCCAAGTGGCTCTTGTGTGGTTGTGGTTGGTGGGTTTAATACCACCTTGGAAGTTTAGGAAGGTGATGGCCAGCTTATAAGCCTTGTCGTTCCAAACGTAGCATCTCCGAGTTAACCCTTTTATACAAAGCGAGGACGAAAAGCGTAAGTTTAGGAAGGTGTGGGCCAGCTTATAAGCCTTATCGTTCTAAACGTAACATCTCTGGATTAACCCTTTTACACGAAGTGAGGACGAAAGCGTAAGTTTATGAAGGTGAGGGCCAACTTATAAGCCTTATTGTTCTAAACGTAGCACCTCCAGGTTAACCTTTTTACACGAAGCGAGGACGAAAGCGTAAGAGAGGTGCTACGCGTATGCTGCGTCATATAAGCAGTTTTTGGACGCAGGGTGTTACAAATGTTTCTACCAGAAACTGTATAGATGGTCTAAGCCTTTGTTTTCCTAGACCGTAGCTTTATGTTTTTTGCAGAGTTTGTATTCAAACCCCTTGAGCTTTTATCTTAAATCCGCCACTGCTCTGCGCTATTATTCGTATACGTTTACTGAAGCAGGGCTTAGATGATATCCATATGGATGAGTCACCCTGGGCGCTTTTTCACCGAAAACCGAACACCGAACCAAATAGTTGGTAGTTCGGTTTTTCGGTTCGGTTTCGGTTTTGGATCCTGGGAACTTCGGTGTTCGGTTGAGGAGTCGGTTTCTGACTTGAACAGAACCGAACTACCGCAGAACCGAAGTCAGGCTCGCAGCAATCTCCGTCTGACCGTCTCCTCTTCCCCAATGTTTGATGGCCGATGCAGCCCACCAAGGCCCACGACGTACCTATCTGCAGGCCCGTGAGGCCTTAGCCCTCTCCCTCTCGCAGTCTCCCCTCTCCCGTGACCCGTCTGACTTGGTGACTCCCTCTGGCCTCTCTCCCTCTCCCATCCGACTCCCCATCCCAAACCCTAAATCCAGCCAGCGGCGGCGCGACTGCGATGTGTTCTAGCGAGCGCAGAAGCGGCGGCGGGCGAGGCGAGGTGTGGACAAGCGACTACTACGAGCTGTGGCGGCACGGGCGCGGCACGAGGCGAAGGCGTGCTCGGTGGCTACGCGGTGCGGCTGCTCCACGACGCGACGGGAGGCGACGGCGGTGGCGCGTCGCGCGGATGCGAGCAGGCGACGGCGGTGGCCCGTCACGGATGCGAGCAGGCGGCGGTGGTCTGTACGAGTGGAAGGTGGAGCCGGCGGCGCATCTGCTACTCCAGGTGAAGCTCCGCGCGTTGCGGATGCAAGCGACTGCGAGGGCTGGAGGTAGGCTCGGCTTTCTCGGTTTAAACCGAAAAACCGAAGTAAGAAACCGAAACCGAAATGGACGGTGTTGCATTCTCTAATTAACCGATCGGCTTCTCATTCTTAAAAACCGAACTTTTGTGAAACCGAATAAGCCGAACCGAATTATCGGTTTAAACCGAATGCCCGCTTCAAGCTATGCGTCGCAATCAAGAACTTGGCTCTGTCCAAACCGGCAGCTAACAAACATTCTGTGCCAATTCGGGCAAGACCATGGGCAAAGACGCTGACCAATGCAATTTCAGAACTTTGCTCGTGTCACCAGGCCAAAGCCAGACACACAACCCCAACAAGGCGAATCGGCAGAAATTACCAAAGCGCACGGCAGCCTCGTCGCAGCCTCCTTATTCTTCGTGCGCCTTGGTTGTTATTACATCACAGGAAGAGTGGTGCTAAAGAGAGCGGGAGAGAGAGAGAGAGAGAGGCAACAATGGTGGCACCTGCTGTGCTCATCTTTTGGCCACTTCTGCTCCTCGCAGCCTTCTCACCAGCATCAACCTCAGCGCACCGCAGCCCCAATCCTTTCCCGCCAATCGTTCCCCTGCATCTGCAGCCTCTTCGGCAGCAGCAGCGGCGAGCGAGCAGCTCGGACGCCAAGCTCGTCACCATGGCCGCCGCCGACGATGGCACCAACAGCACGGCGCAGCCGTTCACGACACACTACTTTCCACAGGAGCTGGACCACTTCACCTTCACGCCTAACGCGTCGATGGTCTTCCGTCAGAAGTACCTCGTCAACGACACCTTCTGGCGGAGGCCCAGCGGCGGCAGCGGCGCCGGGCCGCTGTTCGTGTACACCGGCAACGAGGGAGACATCGAGTGGTTCGCCACCAACACCGGCTTTATGTTCGACATCGCGCCCAAGTTCGGCGCCCTCCTCGTCTTCATCGAGGTACCGTACCAGCTTGTTGTAACCATGGTTGCTTACTTAGCAACCACTACTAGTGTCGTAATCTTAGATGAATTAGCTAGCATGAACATTTTTTCTTAAGCCTTTTGAATTGCCGGTCCAGTGTTTGAATGCTGATAACAAGATACTAATGACACAGTAAAAAATCTTCGGCTCCACATCTAGCCAAGACAAATTTTTCGCTGTCGGTAACACTGACCTGACATATTCTTTTGCTGACGTTAACATTGCTTTGTCAAATACAAGGAGCTGGAAGAAGGGGGAAAAAGTCACAGAAAAACCACACTAATCCAGCATCACCCAAGCACTAGTTTCTCATCTCGTCTGAACCGTGCGCTAGCTTGCTTTTCTAGTGATGGAGAATTTTCTAAAGGTGAGCCGAATCCCAACAGTCTCTGGAAATGCTCTCTATTTTTTAAAGGCGGCTAGACTTTCTAGCCATCTCTAGAAATAGGGGAATTTCTATATGTGGCTGAGAATCTTTGCCGTATCTAGAAAGGGATTTTTAGAGACAGTTGGTAATTTGGTCTACCTTTAAAAATAGGTGAATCATAGTAAAATATATAATTTTTCTGAATCAAGTCGAATGAAGTCAGATTTTATATAAAAGTTCTAGTACTCGAAGGGATCTACAAATTTGCAGTTAATGAGTTTTTCCATTTGAGATTATTTAAGGCCAAATTTTAATTTTTTTTTTCAAATGGCTTCAGATGGAGAAACTATCTAAGCTAAAGTTATAGTACTCAAAGGGATTAGCAACTTTGTAGTTGACTACTTTTTCATTTAAAATCGTTAGTGTTAGAAAATTCTCTTTAATTTTAAGACTTTGAAAATTAGTTTTAATTTTTTAAAGTACCTCAGATGAGAAATAACCTAAACTAAAGTTGTAGTACTCAAAGATATGAAACTTTGTAGTTGACGACTTTTCGTTTGAAGTCATTTAATACCCAAAAATTCTATTTTAGATTAATGATTTTGGTATTCATATTTTTTTTTTGAATTTTTCAAATGACTATAGACGGAGAAACTACCTAAATCAAAACTGTAGTACTAAGAGACATCTTCATTTTTCTAGTTTAAAGTTTTTTTTTAATTTGATTTCATCTATGGTCTCAAATATGCATTATAATATTTACTAAAGTGAATAATGTATTAGTTAGTTGGTAAAAAAAAACTTTGAGGCAAAGTGTTAAGAGGCAACGTGCGAGGTCTAAGATCATGAGTTGGATCTTTTGCGGCCTGTCACACCTGGTGCGCCAACCACTTAAAGACGAGCCATGCGTTAGAGGAAGGCGTGTTACACTGGAGAAGGCCTATTTCTATTATTATGTAAACGTGTTTGTATGACGTGTGGGCCACTGGCCAAGACTGGGTATTAAGCATGAGTTGTATCCGGTTTGGAGAACGATTGCTTATCTGATAATTGAACTCGGCTCAGGGGAGATTCCTCTGCCATTCTACCATCTCGCAATCCCTCTCGATCTCCTCATGTCGACGGCCTGGCCGGCGGCAACGGGACGTGACAAGTGGTATTAGAGACTCCCTTTCCTACAACGGGGTGTTGACTACAGAAATTGAATGAAATCACTTGAAAAAACAAGCCAAAGCTAAATTATTGTGAGAGAAAAACATTGTCCCGCCTGAAAAAAGAAGTCAGACAAGCCGGCTTTTAAGGTAAGCCGAACGGGGGTCGGGAGCAAAGTATGTCACCAAGTTGGATATGAGGTCAGGGTACCATCAAGTGAGGATGCTGCCAGATGATGAATACAAGACAACATTCAAAACTCACCATGGCCATTACCAATTCAAAGTAATGCCTTTTGGCCTCACAAATGCTTTAGCCACATTCCAGTGTATCATGAATCAAGTTCTGCAAAAATTCCTTAGAAAATTTGTTCTAGTCTTCCTGGATGATATTCTTATCTATAGCACGACTCTGGAGGAACATTAGAGACATCTAGAGTTAGTGCTACAGACACTGCTAGAAAATCAGCTATACTTGAAGCTATGCTCTTTTGCTCAGCACCAGTTGGAATACCTTGGCCATATCATATCTTTAGAGGGAGTAGCCACTGATCCTGAGAAAACAGCAGCAATGGTACACTGGCCAAGACCTATAACAGTTACAGAGCTGAGAGCCTTTTTAGGCTTGACAGGTTATTATAGCAAGTTTGTCAACCATTGCAAAACCTCTCACAAACCTGTTGAGGCATAAGCAATTCCAATGGAATCCCCAAGCCTAGGAAGCTTTTGATGCACTTAAGCTGGCCATGGCTCAAACACCAGTGTTGGCTCTTCCAAATTTCCAAGAGCAATTTACAGTGGAAACAGATGCTTGCGCACATGGTATAGGTGCTGTGCTAATGTAGAAGGGTCAGCCTGTGGTCTATTTGAGTAAAGCCTTGGGGGACAAACACCAGCACCTTTCCATCTATGAAAAAGAGTTCTTGGCTCTCATCATGGCTGTAGAAAGGTGGAAACATTACTTACAGAGACAAGAATTTATAATTCTAACAGAACCTCCACTCTAACATGCAGAGGAAGGCCATGACTAGACTGATGGGCCTCCAGTTCAAAATTGTTTACAAAAAACTCGATCCGCGGTGGCTAGACAGCCTCTGGGTATTTCGGCTTAAGAAGAAGATCTTCTCACGCAGATCGAGAAAACCCCTAAACCCCTGCCCCACCCATACACAACGGCACCGCAGCTCCATGAGATGAGCTGGCCATAGACCTGTGCTTTGGATGTGGGGCAGACGAGGGAGTTTTTTCCCCCTTGGTCACTGTAGCCGAAGCCACGAATAAAGGGTGAGTCCCTTAGGACTCGAACTCTGACAACCCCAAGGGGGACGTACTGAGCCTGCACTGACCACTTGGTCAGCCAGGCCGTTCCCAAAATTGTTTACAAGAAAGGGAAAGAGAATGTGGCAGCTGATGCTCTTTCAAGACTCAGCCATCTCAACAGCTTACAAGCAGTTTCCATGGTCAAACCTGATTGGCTACAGGAAGTCCTTCATTCCTATGTGACTGATCCAAGAGCTCAGCAGTTGTTGCAACAATTGGCTATTACCAGTCCTAATGCTTCAGGGTATAGCTTGCATGATGGTCTGATCAGATACAAAAACCAGTTGTGGATTGGGCAGAATTCAGCTTTACAGACCAAGCTCATTGCAGCATTCCATTCCAGTGCCATTGGAGGTCACTCAGGCACTAAAGCAACTTATCAAAGGCTTAAAAATCATTTCTACTGGAAAGGCATGAAGCAAGCTGTTGAAGATTTCATTAAGCAGTGTGCTACTTTTCAGCAAGCCAAACACCTCAACCAAGCCCCAGCTGGTCTTTTACAGCCTCTGCCTATTCCAGAAGGTGTTTGGATGGACCTGTCCATGGACTTCATCGAGGGATTACCTAAGTCCGAGGGGTATACTGTCATCATGGTGGTTGTTGATCGGCTCACTAAATTTGCACATTTTGTGGCAGTCAAACATCCCTACACAGCTTCATCTATAGCTCATCTTTTCATGGACAATGTGGTCAAGTTACATGGACTGCCAAATTCTATTGTCACTGACAGAGATACAATATTTGTCAGTCAGTTCTGGAAGGACCTCTTCAAGCTATACAGAGTGAATATGAAGCTAAGCACTGCTTACCATCCTCAAACCGATGGACAGACCGAACGAGTAAACCAATGCTTGGAGATGTTTCTACGCTTTGCAGTCCAAGATTCACCAAGACATGGTCCTCATGGATCTCCCTAGCAGAACTATGGTACAACTCCACATTTCACACATCCATCGGCTGTTCCCCCTTCAAAGTTTTATATGGCTATGAACCCAAAGTGGGTGCTGCACCAGTGTTACAACCTACTACTCCACCCACCATAGCTAAACTCGTGGAGAACCGAGAATTGCATTTACAGTCTCTGAAAGAACATCTGGCCAATGCTCAGAATCGCATGAAGCTCATGGCTGACAGACATCGGTCAGATACTGAATTTCAAGTGGGCGATCAAGTGTTACTGAAGTTGCAGCCCTATACTCAGAGTTCTGTGGCCAACCGACCCTACCCAAAGCTTGCCTTCAATATTTTCGGACCATATACAGTGCTAGAGCGAATTGGCAAGGTGGCTTATCGCCTGAATCTGCCTGATGACAGTAACATTCACAACGTCTTTCATGTTTCACAACTGAAACCATTTGTGCCAGACTATACTCCAGTCTTTTCTGAGCTCCCAGTCACCACGGACATCGAAGCGGCAGCTGAACTCTGCTCTCTGCTATTCCACAGGTCCTTATTCAGTGGACAGGACTACCGGCGACGTCGGCAACCTGGGAGGACTACAATGTGCTCCGTCAGAGGTAACCTCAGGCACCTGCTTGGGGTCAAGCAGGAAGGGGGGGGGGGGATGTTACACCTGGTGCGCCAACCACTTGAAGAAGAGCCATGCGTTGGAGGAAGGCGTGTTACACTGGAGAAGGCCTATTTCTATTATTATGTAAACGTGTTTGTATGAAGTGTGGGCCACTGGCCAAGACTGGGTATTAAGCGTGAGTTGTATTCGGTTTGGAGAACGATTGCTTATCTGATAATAGAACTCGGCTCAGGGGAGATTCCTCTGCCGTTCTACCATCTCGCGATCCCTCTCGATCTCCTCACGTCGACGGCCTGGCTGGCGGCAACGGGGCGTGACACGGCTGCACACGTACATATTTTGCGTGAAAAAAACAGGTCTCTAGAAATCGTTGATATAAAGAGACGCGTCATTATAATCCATGTACAACCTCTAGAAAAGTTATCTGTAGTAGTGAAGGGTACTATATAATGCTACTCCATTTGGTAATGAAAAACACATTGTTTAGGACAAGATTTGGTTAAATCTTAAAATTACGAACACTAACTTTTAATTATGGAATTAGAAAACACACAAGTAATATGTGTGTATTTGTATTTGAAAATACTTGTAAAACCTCATAAACATGTAGATTTAAGGAATAAAGGAACCAAATGATAAAGACGTACATTGAAGATTGCACAAGTACTTTTAACCCTAGAAAATAATCAAGCTTGACGAACATTTCTCCATGATCAGCATCGGTACTACGGGGAGTCATTGCCGTTTGGGGATGACTCCTACAACTCAGCGAAGACAGAGGGTTACTTGACGTCAACGCAGGCGCTCGCCGACTTCGCCATCCTCATCACCAGTCTTAAGCGGAACCTCTCAGCTGAGACCGCACCCGTAGTCGTCTTCGGCGGCTCCTATGGAGGCAGTAAGTCATTCCTAAACATCTACCTCTTATAATTACCAGGCATGCACATGATGAATGAGCCTACCAACTTATTCTGAAAAGATCAATGATCCATTAGTTTAGTTATATGTGGATGGCCGTGCAGTGAACTAAGTATGTCCATATTGTGAGCTAATTAAACTCACCCATTTTTCTATGTTGCGCCTGATCGGCTGATCCAATGCTTGTTTGCAGTGCTGGCTTCTTGGTTCAGGCTCAAGTATCCCCACGTCGCAATTGGGGCCCTGGCATCCTCTGCACCAATCCTGCAGTTCGACTACATAACACCATGGAGCAGCTTCAGTGATGCCGTCTCACAAGACTACAAGGTACTGTTTTTGTTTCAAAATGTATGTCTTCATCGTGCATTGATTTGGTGCCGTTGATATTAATATTAGGATAAAACCAAAGCAACTTTCGTTTTAGAATGGAGTACTAATGATTGATATATGATAACATCATTACTATACTCTAGACAAATCTAATGTGGTACAAAACAGTGTTTTTTCCTTTTTGGGTTCTATAAGAATGATATCCTGTCATATCTGGCATTTCATTCGTGAATAATGTAAAAAAAAACAAACCAAATGGCTCATCTTTGTCTGATTGATAATGGTAAGGTTAGTCTTCGTCTCAAGCTAAATAATGCCATCTTCTATAGATATCAACTGATTTTGGCCTCAGAATTAATTTTGCTGTCTGAGAGCATGAACTGACAACTGATTGTGATTTCCAATTAATTTTGCAGTCTGAGAGCTTGAACTGCTTCAGTGTGATCAAGGCAACCTGGGATGTGCTTGATGAGAGGGGATCCAATGACAGAGGGCTCCTGGAGCTCAGTAAACTGTTCAGAGCCTGCAAGTAAGTTCATCTCAAACTCAAAATAGTCATGATTAATCTGGGGGGAGGGGGGGGGGGGGGGGGGGGGGGGGGGTCAAAGAATAGTTAGAAAGATCATAACATTCTGTGAAAGCAAAAGGGAATCAGTACTGGTCAAATCATATAATTAGCAGCAAATAATCTAAATACATTAAATTCATAGGGAAACCTTAGTGGTAAATTGGGATAAATGAAAACCAACTTTATATTTAATCCTACATCCAATTCGTGCCTGTTGACAGTGTAGTTACTAGCCCGTATGGAACCACGGGTTGATGGGCCCGTGTATCTTTCAGCCTGCTATACTATATGACATTGTTTTTCCACTCAATTTTAGGACCGTGAAGTACGCTGATTCAATTGCAGGCTGGCTACAGACAGCGTTCATCTACACTGCCATGGTGGACTACCCAACACCGGCCAATTTCCTGATGAATTTGCCTGCCTACCCCGTCAAGGAGGTTCTCCATTTTACCCATGCTCCGCCAACACTTCTCTCGTTTCAACAAATTTGCCAAACTGAACCCTCCATCTGCATGAACAAAAACTGCACTTCTGTTGTACTGAACATGTTATTTCTCACGAAAACCTATCCAGATGTGCAAGATCATCGATGGGTTCCCCGCAAATGCGGACATCCTGGAAAAGGTGTTTGCAGCGGCGAGCTTGTATTATAACTTCACAGGAGACCAGAGTTGCAACCAGATAGAGTATGACGACGACAGCTCCAGTTCTCTTGGTCTCAGTGGCTGGGGGTGGCAGGTACATGCAATATATAAAACTGAAAGATAACTAGTACTGTAGAATGTTAGTGACAACACTGAGAACCAGAGATTGTGACATACTTCTGTGTATGTGTATGTAGGCTTGCACAGAGATGATCATGCCGATGTCGGACTCAAATGAGAGCATGTTCCCACCATCCACCTTCAGTTACGAGGAAAGGTCCAATACCTGTTTCCAGTTCTCTGGGGTTCGGCCCAGGCCGCATTGGATCACCACTGAATATGGTGGATATGTAAGCGTCGTTTTCAGAGTTTCAGTGTACATATATATAAGCCCTCGGTGGAAGGCATTGCTGGTATATATATTTAAATTGTTCATCTGGTGCTGCGTTGCACAACTTCGTTCCTGCAGAAAATCGATAAGGTGCTGAAGAGGTTTGGGAGCAACATCATCTTCTCCAACGGAATGCGAGACCCATGGAGTCGAGGCGGGTAGGTCCATCTGTCCGTCTCATTATCTGATTATTCATCAGCATGGTTTCAGTCTGTCAGATAACATATGTGCTGGAGTACACCGCAATGTTTCACTATTCTATTGCAATCAGGGTGCTCAAGAACATCTCATCCAGCATCGTTGCCCTTGTCACAGAGAAAGGTGAGCATGGTAACTTCTGGAAGAAAATTTAAGATCATAATGGCATTTTCGCTGTTCACTTATGTGCAGTTGCTTTTCACGATGGCCAGGGGCTCATCATTTGGACCTCAGATCTGCAACCAAGGATGATCCAGACTGGGTTATAGAACAAAGGAGACAAGAAGTTGAGATCATACAGGGATGGATAGATCAGTATCATCAAGACATGGCGCAAATATCCTAAAGGTGCTATATGGCTGTGTTACAGTCAAGACAAGTTAACATCTAGTCTTTGAAAGAAATAAAAAGGAAAATT
The DNA here is from genome assembly GCF_019320115.1 of Miscanthus floridulus. NCBI lineage: Eukaryota > Viridiplantae > Streptophyta > Magnoliopsida > Poales > Poaceae > Miscanthus > Miscanthus floridulus. The sequence goes on along the minus strand of NC_089598.1, from coordinate 91,131,865 downwards.
TCCTTATAACGCACAGGACGATCACAGGGACAGTAGCAAGTAAGATGACAAAAGGCGAAAAGCCACTTCAGTTATTTCACTTATCAACAGAAACTATAAAACTTAAACACTCTTGGACAAATCATGAATGAAAGGTTGCTTAATGCTTAGTTTCTGTTTCTGAAACTGACCAGTATTTCTTCTGATTGCGATATTGAAAAATAACATAATTGCTATAAGATGCTCGGTAACTTTTTTTCTTCCTAGCCCCCAAAATATTTTGTTTTTCTTTCTTCTTCCTGAGTATATATGTAGCATATACAAAAAAATGGAAAACAAAAGTCAGGTGTTTCTAAAGCCTTGAGCACCCAAATTCATTTCACACCTTTGTTATAGTTAATTCATACTGTTTTTATAGTTAAGTTATGTACACTATAGTTGTATTGATTCTTTTAGAGTAATTTCTTAGTAGAGATGATGTAACTAAAAGTTTATGAGTTGACTCCACTAAAATACCCTAATTTTTGCAACACTTCAATTTGGGTGTTAAACGTATTAAAAAACTGATTCTTTATTTCACGCATGCTCACAAATTTGGTTGCTGGATAGGCTAGGAGATATTGGATATGGATCCTGCAGGGGTCCAAAATTCGGATGTGAAGAGGAGGTGAAAACTCCAAGGTGCACTATAAAAATGAAGCCAAAAATGAAACAGACTGAGAAGAACATTTCAAATAGTTACCACTATCCATCACACATACACAAAAACTGCCTTTGCCTAACATAACTTTCTTTGTTGGGATCCCAACTATTTAAAAGGGACCTATAAGAGGGCTAGGTGATTTTCTGCTATTAAAATTGTTTTTCCACGAATGTATAAGAAATAAATCTTTATCAGTTGAATGATCGGAGGCTATGGATGCGTAAAACTCGTCAAATGCAGCCCATTTAAGTACTCAAACTCACCAATTGGAATTTCGATTGCAGAGATATTTTAGTCACTAGTTTGAACAAGGAAAGAAAAGAAAGGACGCTAAGGCGTATTTGGTTTAATAATAAGTCAACTGCCAAGCAACAATCGTAACCACCAGGCGACCAAATCCAATGGCCTGGGAAAACTGCCTGGCAGGCACCTCTGCCTGGCTTTTGAAACAAGTACACCCCAAGTAAGTACGTCAGTCCGTGGGTAAGTACGTCAGTCCATGGGAGAGTCCTTGTCGAGTCTTTGTTTCCGTCCCATGATCTAGTTGCAGCCCTTCAACCGCAACCTCTATGTTCCACGCATAAGAGAAAGAGAAGCACTGTCCCATGATCTAGGTGTGCCCCTTCAACCGCAACCTCTATGTTCCACACATAAGAGAAAGAAGAAGCACAAAGGGAGAAAAAGAGAAAGAGGAATTATGACTTTCTATTTCGCTCGCCATGCTCGTTACTCTTCAGAAACTGGTTAAGCATCATCTAGCTATGCGACGTTTAGTGTTGATTGAAATCATGATAGGTCTGTAGTAGCTAAGATTGCCATGAGCCGGAGAAGAGAAGAAGAGAAAGGAAGAAAGAAGAGAATTGCTAGGGGTTTGTTGTTGTACCTTTTGTGGTTGCCCAAGATGAGATACGAAATCTTAATGTACATTTTTTGTCATTTTTTGGATTAAATCATTTGATTAGAAGGGATTTAGTTAGAGTAATTCCTAAATTAATCTCATCCATGTTCTAAATTTTATCATTTTATAGTCTCCAGTCATCTTAATGCCTGTAATAAATTATGTTATTGCGGACAAAGTTGTAGATGACATCAATACCTTCCATTTGATACCAAGATCACCAATAGAGATGTTGCAATTTAATAGATACAATCATTACAAGATGACTGTTTTTTGGGACGAGAGAGAAAGTTTCAAATACGAATCCGTTTCTGGCAATCTTCATGGAATAATTTCAGCTTTCTAACTTAACAAAAGTTATGTTATTTCTCATAATTTTTCGGAATGAATCAGTATATCTCCAATTATGGATTTTAAAAGTATGCAACCCTGTTATGTTTGTTAGAAAAATCTAGCTAAGTTTAGTGGTTGTTTACGCCATATTGGAGAGATCTTATTCAAAATTATATTATACCAATATTAAGATAATATTGTTTTGTATCATTTGGTAAACTTTAAGATTTTTTTGGATGAGTGGTTGGAAGTCTAAAAAAGAGAGACAATGTTGATGTCATGAACAGTACTGCATTGGAAATGGCTTAATTGTCGAGTTTGGGTGTGTTAGGGTGTTACTCTATGATGGTGTTCATACTAAACTGTGCTTGTGATCGGGTGGGTTGCCTTCAGAGCGTGCCTAACTCTATTTAGCTTGATCATCGATCAAGGCAAGTAGACGTGGCGCTATGGTCCATATGTTTTAAGTATGTTGTTAGAAATGTCTTCACTAAATCTCATTTCCTCACACTAGCTAGATATCTTGAAATAGTTGAAGTTATTTCTTTGTTTTGAAATATGCTATTTTATAACTTGTGGTATTGCTCTTTAATTATGAATTTTAAGGTGTTTGAAGTGCATGTATTGCATTTGCACTCTTCCCGTTGATGCGCATTTGAAAAAGCATAGTTTGATTGGTATGATAATGTGGCAGAACCGCCCGAACTAGCATGCTTCCGGAGGCGCTCGTCTCCCACCAGACACTAAGCACCCCAAAAGTAAGCTACATCGGATGGTTCTATCGAGCACACCCCGAGGGAGAACTCGAACAATCCACGTTTTTCACCTGGGATCCAATAATGAGAACGAGTTTACATCACTTGGTTCATTTCATACAATAATAGTTCTTCAAAATACATTATTATAATACCAAGTTCAGAGTGCGGAATTTAAACAGCGGAATTGAAATAATCATATAGCGATAAGATACAAGGATCCGTCTGTGCCCACCAGAAGAATCCTCCACACAATAGTCAGTCCTCAAGCTGCACCTGCAACAGGGGTAAATAAACCTGAGTACACAATGTACTTGCAAGACTTACCTGACTAGTGAGAATAATTTCTCGACTCCAAAGGATATGATAAGCTTTATGGTTTGCTGGGTTTCTTTTTTGCAAAAAGCATTACTAATAATGAATCCTTATGTATGTGTTTTATTAGCCGTCATGATTAGTTCATTAGCTAACCATTCTATGTAAGCACTTGTTCTATTTTCAAGCAAGAGTTGAGCAATCAGATCCATTTTACCACCTTTCATCTTTCAGTTCTTACTACGGTGCTAGATCGTAGACAAGTCATACCGTATTACACGGCGATTCGTGAAACAATGTAGCCCAGCTGGGTACCTCGAAACACAAGCCCCGCTTGTACCTCAGGCATAAGCAGGACCAACCCACCACTCTCCGGTCAAGGGGTCTAGGTCGCTGTCCAAACTTGGACTCCAAGCCCCCACATCTGAGTCCTGAACTTAGTGTGGTGCTTAGACCTCCACCATCCCCGCCTCCAATCAGTCGGTCCGAAAAGAGCCGGAACCCACGACAAGATAGCAACGAGCCTTCTTTGCTCCCATAAATAAGTATGTGCTCAGGATAATAATTCTGTGACCTGACTAGAATCCAATGCAATAGCCAGTCCTTAATCGACACGGACAGGAAAAACAGTGTAACCAAGTTATATCCCATTGGCCACGGGACACAACCTCTTACATCCACCAATACATGTACCATATCCCTGCCCGGTCTCTATTTCCTTTCACCATTTTATCATGAGAGTGATAATAATAATCACCTATTGCGAGTAACGGTAGGTTACTCACGCTATCGATAGCCTAAGCATAGCAGCTACTCGATCTATGCTAGTAGGACTCATAGGTAGGTTATCTATGCATGTAGTTTTAATATAAATCCTATAACATAAATGCACATCACATATATATCCAGTGATCATTCAAAATAAGGGTTATGCACCGAGGCTTACCTTGGGCAGGTGCAGTGTCAGCTCAGTTAGTCAGTGATGGCTCCGGGACCTTCTCCTACACGAGGATCTCCTCCTCGTACTCCTCGATCACCTCCTCGAACTCATGGTCTCTGATGGTCATGATCTCCACTAACTCGTTCTCTACAAGTATGTGATGATGATGCAACACTTAGTATTTTAGCAACAGCAGCTCCTAAATTAAGAATACACATGGTAAACTACTAAGCTGGCTCTAATGACTAAGATTCTAAGCTAACTATCATTTTCATCAAGTAAAGTGTTGAGTTCAACTAACAAACACCTAACTTTACAAATGAAGGATATATCTTTAATTCCACTAATGATTTAATGTATATTTGAAACAAGGAGCATTTAACTACCCTTATGTTAAGTCTATTCTAAAGCTACAAAAATTATAGTGAGCACATAATAATACCATGAAGCTACTGTAAAATTTTCAAAGCTAAAGCTATCATCATTTTACAACAAAAATTCCTCCAATATTTAACCAAATAATATTAAGCACTCTCAAATGATTTAATAACTCCTGGCATCGACAAGTATATATATGAACTAAATACACTAATAGATAGAGCATAATTTTAGGAACTTAACCAAATTGGTTTTACAATTTTTGGATACCTACGTGATTTTATATGATTTACCAAAGTTCAGCTCAGAAATACAAATGAAAAGCTATTTCTATTCTCCATGAAAAAGGGAAACTGATTTTGGCCCAAAGCGGCCCACGCGGCACAACACGCGTGCGCGAGCACATGGCGGGCCACAGGCGAGGCACGGCCCATGAGCGGAGGTGGCCCGCGGCGAGGAAGCCCGCGCGTGCTGCGAGGTGAACGGCGGACCGTGTTAGCGGCGAGGAGGCGACACTAGAGCTGCGACTAGCATGCGCATGACAAAGAGGGAGCCAAGGCTAGCTAGTGGTGCAGAAGAATTGACGCGGGATGAAGTGGTGGAGGCTGGCCACGACGTTGGCGGTGATGAGCCTTAACGGCACGGCAGTGGGCAAAGCTCCAAAATTGGAGCTCGGTGTGACGCGAGCCAAGACGGGGTGGGGTTGGCTGGAGAGGGGGCATGAAGGCGGAGACACGAGCATGATGAATTGATGAGAGGCGCTCGCTCTCTGGCTTCACCGTGACACGACGCGACAACGGCGAAAAACAGAGGGAGAAAGAGGGAAAGAGAGAGATGGCGCCGCAGGTGGGCTCGGCTCACCCACGCACCAGCGCTATGGATAACATATGTGCGCGTTCGACCGGTGTGGCCCGCGCGCCACCATGCCATAAATGGCATGGCGACGGCGGCTCACCCACGTGTGTGCGGCAGAGACGACACGCACAGGGCCAACAATAGCACAGAGATGCTTCGGACTGGTGCGGACACGATGGCAGCGCAGCGTGGGACGGAGAAGGTGGTAGCAACAGCGGCTCCGCGTGGTAGGCCAATGGCAGCTGAGCCATGGCCAAGCCAGAAGCGGCCATGGCTGGCCACGCGCATGCGCGACCAATGCGGCGACGCCAAGCTCTCGAGCGCGGTGATTGCGGCCGCGCGACCAACCAGCCCGAAACCGGTAACACGCACGAATTTTAAAGCGCTCAACATGACCAAACGGTTGCTCCTAAACCTAAACCGTCTTCATCATGCTCAAGATGGCACATGAGACTACCTGTTGATAAAAGATGCTTGGTAGTCCACTGAGGGGTATCCCACGATCGTAGATTTGTCGGTGGAGGTGCACGTAATCAGGAACTGGATGGTGACACAAGGCGCAGAGACAGCGATTTAGACAGGTTCGGGCCGTCCGATCGATGTAATACCCTAGTCTTGTGTCTTTGGTGTATTATATTGGATATGAGATATATCGAGATGTCGACTTGGGGACCCCTGCCTCACCTTATATACTCTAGAGGGGTAGGGTTATAAGGAAAGTATCCTATTTGGTACTATACAATATCTTGCAATGCACGCCGAGCAGCGTTGTGCACACCTTGATCTTATGGGCCAGGCCACCTCTGATGGTGCGGCCCATGTCTTATCTTGTGGATACAGGGAGCCATACCCCCACAACTAGTCCCCGAGCCTGACAGTAGGTGACGTGATCACGTGGTGCCAGGGTCAGAAAGTAGAAGAAAGGCAGAAGACCGGCCAAGCAGGCAACCAGTCCACGAGAAAAGCCCTGAATTGAAAAGCGCACATTCACCGCAAGGTGAAGTGTGCCCACTTAGTCCCTGAGCCTGCTAGAAGATGAAGAATGGATCTTGTAGCAAGGTCAAAGAAAAAGAAGTCTGAAAACTTGCCAACGTTGTCTGACATGCGTGTATTAAGACCCCAAACGTGCTGCCCAAGATCAGCACCCTGATCCGAATAGCATGGAGCAGCTTGATAGCACACCGATGAGATGTAGCAAGATCCGACCATCAAGGGAGTCCCCGACGTAGCTGGCGACGTCCGAGCACCGAGGAGCCCTCGGCATCGCTGGCGATGTTCGAGCACCGAGGAGTTCCTAGTGTAGCTAGTGATGTTCGAGCACCGAGGAGTCCCCGGCGTAGCTGGCGATGCCCGAGCATCGAAGGAGTCCCCAACGTAGCTGGCGATGTCCGAGCACCAAGGAGTTCCCGGTGTAGTGGGCGACGTCCGAGCACCGAGGAGTCCCCGGCGTAGCGGGCGATGTCTGAGCACCGAGGAGTCCTTGGCATAGTTGGCGATGTTTGAGCACCGAGGAGTCCTCGGCGTAACTGGCGATATTTGAGCACTGAGGAGCCCCCGGCGTAGCTGGCGATGTCTGAGCACCGAGGAGTCCGCGGTGTAGCTGACGATGTTCGAGCACCGAGTCCCCGGCATAGTTGGCGATGTCCGAGCACCTCGGTGGGTGAAGTGTGCCCACTTAGTCCCTGAGCATAAAGAATCCGAGCACCGAGGAGTAACCGGCGTAGCTGGCAATGAAGCACGAGCGATGAACAATTTGGTCAACTGGTCGGCGGTGAAGTGAGCATTGAGTAGAAGCGACTGGTGAATAGTCTAATCAACTGGTCGGCGACGGAGTCCATGAACCTAGCGGTTCGACCAGTTGATCAGTGGAGAAGTCCGAAGGCCAGGTGGTCCGACCACCTAGACGATGATCCCGTAATATAAATATGTAGAACGGGTAGTACATGATGTAAAAATATATGAACTCCGGAGAAAAATCAGCAATGGCAATGAAATAGCATAAGTAGCTCGATGATCAGTTGGTGTGAAGATGTATTTAACATAAACCGTCCGAACAGTTATTGTGTAGCTGAGTCTCCAGGCCTAGCTAGCCCATCAACCATAACGTCGAGCGCAGAGCTCGTGCACGTGTAGGAGAAACAGGCGTCGCTAAGGAGCCGCTGCCGACCACCCATAACGCAGAGCACGGAGCCCGTAGCACGTGTAGGGAGGAGCCGAAGACAGGGCCATCTCTGGAGGCGTTCGAGCATCAACATGACTATTCAGGGGTTCGAAAAATCATTTGGAGAGCAAACATGGAGAAAATAGCTTGGAGAAACATTATGTCGGTGGAGGTGCGCGTAATCAGGAACCGGATGGTGACACAAGGCGCAGAGACAGCGATTTAGATAGGTTCGGGCTGTCCGATCGACGTAATACCCTACGTCATGTGTGTATTATATTGGATATGAGATATATCGAGATGTCGACTAGGGGACCCCTGCCTCTCCTTATATACTCTAGAGGGGTAGGGTTACCATACAATATCTTGCAATGCACGCCGAGCAGCGCCGTGCACACCTTGATCTTATGGGTTGGGCCACCTCTGATGGTGCGACCCATGTCTTATCTTGTGGATACCGGGGGCCATACCCCCACAGCTAGTCCCCAAGCCTAACAGTAGGTGACGTGGTCATGTGGTGCCAGGGTCAGAAAGTAGAAGAAAGGCAGAAAACCGGCCGAGCAGGCAACCAGTCCATGAGCGAAGCCCTGAATTGAAAAGCGCACATTCACCACAAGGTGAAGTGTGCCCACTTAGTCCCCGAGTCTATTGGAAGATGAAGAATGGATCTCATAGCAGGATCAAAGAAAAAGAAGTCTGAAAACTTGCCGACGTCGTCTGATATGCGCGTATCAAGACCCCAAACGTGCTGCCCAAGATCAGCATCCTGATCCGAACAGCATGGAGCAGCTTGATAGCACACCGATGAGACATAGCAAGATCCGACCATCAAGGGAGTCTCTGGCGTAGGTAGCGACATTCGAGCACCGAGGAGCCCCCGGCGTAGCTGGCAATGTCGGAGCACCGAGGAGTTCCTGGTGTAGCTGGCGATGTCCAAGCACCAAAGGAGTCCCCAGCGTAGCTGGTAATGTCCGAGCACTGAGGAGTTCCTGGCGTAGTGGGCAACATCCGAGCACCGAGGAGTCCTCGGCGTAGCAGGTGATGTCCGAGCACCGAGGAGTCCCTGGCGTAGCTGGCGATGTTCGAGCACCGAAGAGTCCCCGGTGTAGCTAGCGATATTCGAGCACTAAGGAGCCCCCAGCATAGCTGGCGATGTTCGAGCATTGAGGTGTCCCCGGCATAGCTGACGATGTTCGAGCACCGAGTCCTCGGCGAAGTTGGCGATGTCCAAGCACCTCGGTGGGGTGAAGTGTGCCCACTTAGTCCCCGAGCACAAAGAATCCGAGCGCCGAGGAGTAACCGACGTAGCTGGTGATGAAGCACGAGTGACGAACAGTTTTGTCAACTGGTCGGCGGCGAAGTGAGCATTGAGTAGAAGCGATCAGCGAACAGTCTAATCAACTGGTCGGTGACGGAGTCCATGAACCTAGTGGTTCGACCAGTTGATCGGTGGAGAAGTCCGAAGGCCAGGTGGTCCGACCACCTAGACGATGATCTCGTAATATAAATATGTAGAATGGGTAGTACATGATGTAAAAATATATGAACTCTGGAGAAAAATTAGCAATGGCGATGAAATAGCGTAAGTAGCTCGGCGATCAGTTGGTGTGAAGATGTATTTAACATAAACCGCCCGAACAGTTAGTGTGTAGCTAAGTCTCTAGCCCTAGCTAGCCTGTCAACCATAACGTCGAGCGCGGAGCCCGTGCACGTGTAGGAGAAACAGGCGTTGCTAAGGAGCCGCTACCGACCACCCATAACATAGAGTGTGGAGCCCGTAGCACGTGTAGGGAGGAGCTAGAGATAGGGCCATCTCTGGAGGCGTTCGAGCATCAACATGACTGTTCGGGGGTTCGAAAAATCGTTTGGAGAGCAAACATGGAGAAAATAGCTCGGAGAAACATTATGGCGATATACAGAGATTGGAGAATATTTAGAAAAATATTAAAGCATGACTTAGCTTTAGACGGAATGTCTGGTCAGTGGCGTATGGCATTATCTGGTGGGCGTTGACGAAATTGCCAGGCGCTCGTGCTGTCGTCATGGAGGCGATCACAGTTGTCATGGCACTGTTCTTCGTGGTGATCATCATTGCGACAAGGCAGGTGGTTGGAGCGAGTAGTTCTTGGTCATCTTGTAGGTTGTTGTCATTGTTGCAGGACCTCATGTTGAGTCAGATCGTCGGATCATGCATAGAGGTTGTGGCAGAACTGCCCAAAATAACACGCTTACGGGGTGCTCGTCTTCCACTAGACACTAAGAACCCTAAAAGCAAGCTACAACAGGCGGTATCCATCGGGCACACCCCAAGGGAGCACCTGAAAAATCCACATTTTTCCCAAGGATCCAATAATGAGAACGAGTTACAATACAGGTTCATTTCATACATCAAGAGTTCTTAAAAAGTACATTATTACATTACCAAATGTCAGAGTGCGGAATAATAAACAACGGAATTTAAAATAAACATCTAGCGATAAGAATGAGGATCTGTCTGAGCCCACCAGAAGAATCCTCTACACAACAGTACTTCTCAAGCATCACCTACAACAGGGGTAAATAAACCCTTAGTACACAATGTACTCGCAAGACTTATCCGACTAGTGGGAATAAATTCCCGACTCCAAGGAATATGATGAGTCTTATGGTTTGCTGGTTTCTTTTGGGCAGAAAGCAATACTAATAGTGAGTCCTTACTTATGTTATTATTATTAGTCACATTAAGTTATTATCCATCTAGTCTATATAAGCACTTGTTCTACTTCCAAGCGAGAGTTGAGCAATCAGTTCCTTTTCATCATCTTTCATCTTTTAGTTCTTACTATGATGCCGAGTTAAGACAAGTCATACCGACTCGGCGGCGATTCGTGAATCAATGTGCCCAGCTGGGTGCCCCGAAAACACACGCCCTGCTTGCACCCTAGGCACAAGCAGGACTAACCCATCACCCTCCTGTCCTGGGTGTCCAGGTCCCCGTCCAAACTTGGACTCCAAGCCCCCACTCCTGAGTCCCGGACTCAGTGCGGTGCAAGGACCTCCACCATCCCCGCCTCCAATTAGTCAGTCCGGAAAGAGCCAGATCCATGACAAGAGAGCAACAAGTCTTCCCTGCACCCATACCCAAGTATGTGCTCGGGACAATAGATCTGTGACTTGCCTAGCGTCCATTGCAATGACCGGTCCTTAATTGACACAGACAAGGAAAAAGTGTAACCGAGCTATGCCCTGTTGGCCGCAGGACACAACCCTTTACACCCACTAGTACCCAAACCATATCCTTGCCCGGTCACCATTTTCCCTTTCCACCATTTTATCATGAGTGATCATATTTTATCACCTATTTGCGAGTAACGACAGGTTACTCACGCTACCGATATCCTGAGCATAGCAGCTACTCAACCTATACTAGTAGGACTCATGGGTAGATATATTTATGCATGTAGTTTCTATAAAATACCTATAACTTAAATGCACATCACATATATATATTCAGTGATCATTAAAATAGGGGTTATGCACCGGGCTTGCCTTGGGCAAGCGACGAGTCAGTAAGGTCAGCACCAAACAGCTCCAGGGCTCCCTCCTACACAAGGATCTCCTCCTCATACTCCTCAATCACCTCGTCGTACTCCTGTTCATCGACGGGCATGAATTCTACTAGCTCGTGATCTACATGCATGAAATGATGATGTAATGGTTAGTAATATAGCAACAACAACTCTTAAAATAAAAGTACATCTGTTTAACTACTAAGCTAGTGCTACCGACCATGGTACTAAGCTATCTATTGTTACCAATAACAGTGTGAAGTATGGCATACGTTATTATAGCAACTACAGGTATTCTTACTCCAATTGCTGATTTACGCTATATATGATAAAGCAAGGATAATAGCTACTCTACTTATCAGCTTACCCTAGGCCTACAAAATTTACAGCAAGTACCTACTAACCTAGTGAGCCTACCGTAAAATTTTCATAGCTATAGCTAACACCAATTTACCACAAAAATTCCTACAAATATTAATCTACATAATACTAAGCTCTTTAGTTTGAATTTATGACCCTACCATCGTCATAGCTAACAGTAATCTAACTGTACTAACAAGTAGATGGTAATTTTGTGAATCTAACAAAATTGGTTTCACTATTTTTAGATAACTACACAATTTACTACGATTTATCCAAGTTTAGCTAAAAACTTTATTGAATAAACACTTCCTATTTTACTGGAAATTGGAAAACAAAATTCAATCACGCGGCCCACGCAGGGGCGCGGCCTAGCCGGACAACGGCCCGCAGCGGGAAGGACCCGCGCGCGCCGAGCAATAAGCAAAAACCCCCTCGGACTACTCTGTATTCCTCACGAGCGCTAAGGCATTGTTCCGCTAGTCTACTGTTTTACGGCTACGCCCTTGGAATATTCTATCTTTACATTAGCGACACCCCCACGGGCACCCGCGCGCACACCGGCGCGGCTGCGTTGGCACTGGCGGCTGCGCCAACCACATCAGCCCTTCCCCGTCCTAGCTACAGGGTCGACCCTTACCTAGGAGTGAACACAAAGCGTCGAGCGAAGGAAACGTGAACCGGGTGCAGTGAGGTCGGACCCCATTGGCGGGTAACCTACAGCCACGGTGAGGTGTTCCAGTGAGCGACAGCAAAAACAGAGCAAACGAGTTAGCTAGTGAGCTCGAGGGACTACCCACGGAAATAGTCGAGGCGTCAGTTTGGTCGGAGATGGCCCGAGCCGAGCTAGCCGCGTGCGCACTAGCGGTGCGGTGGCACATGGCGATGGCATAGCTGTGTCATGGAAGACTAGACTACGGTAGTGTTTCAGCCGAGGTGCATAGGGTGCTTAGTCGGTGGAGACGAGGCTATCAGTGCAAGGAATTGAAACGATATGCTTTGGGTATGTGGCTTGCCAATGGCGTAGGCCACCCCTGTCTTAAGGGCTCGGCGGAGCGACAACTCCAAAATTGAGGCACAGTGAGGGGTCACAAGCAGCGAGGTGGGGTCGGCTGGATGGCTGGCTACCCAGTGAAGCCGAGGACGCAACTAATTGAATTATGGTGCTGCCATCACGACGAATCGAAAGAAACAACCCCACCGGCCATGGCGACAGCGGAGACAGGGGAGTTAGGCATGGCTTGGCTCGACACTATCGGGGCCATCAATGCAAGGTACAAGCGCGCATGGGCGATGGGGAGCAGCGAGGAATGCACAAGACGTCGCCACACTGCATCGCACATGCGTCGACGGTGACTCGGCACTAATCGCCGCAGAGGATGGTAGGTCTGGGAAGGTAGCGACAAAGCATGGCAGCGGACACGGACATGGTGGCGAAATTAGGTGGCCGTCCCACGCGCGTGCAGCTGCGCTGCATCAACGGCAATAGTGATGCGCAGGTGGTGCTCGTGAGCGCCCCTGGTGAGCGGCGACACCAATTCGGCGAGCGGTGGCGAGTAGAAAGGCGCAAGCGGACACAATGGCGGGTAGAGTAGCTAGGCTCACCGGCGTAGTGCGCGTGCGTGTGCAAGCGCGTGCCTAGGCTTAGCAGAAGGGACCCTGGCTAGCAGCGCATCCATGCGCGTGGGTGGGTGCGTGCGGGCACGATGGCGGTGCAGCGCAACGTGGCGATGCGGGACCACGTGGCAGGGCACGAGTGAGAGCTTGCACGGCGTGCCAAGGCAGCAACACGCCGTGGTCAGTAGGGTGGTGCCAGAGGCGGGGACGGCCGGTGTGGCAGCCCACGCATGGCGTGCCTGCACAAAGCACAGTAGTGGCGACGCGGCCAGCACGGCAGTGCTCGCTGGTGGCCAGCAGCGGTGCCAGGCAGAGGCGATGACCGTGACCAGCGCTGGCTTTGTTTAAACTATGTGACATGCACGCTGTCGACGAAATATGGTCGGCAGTCTACCTAGGGGTATGCCCAAGGTAGTAGATTGTCGGCAGACAGATGCGCAAGCCACAAACAAGACGGTGACGCAAGACAAACACGAGGTTTTATCCAGGTTTGGCCGCCAAAAAGGCGTAATACCTACATCCTGCATCTGATTGTATTGTTGTATGTCAATGAGAGATGTTTTTTAGAGGGGTCCCCTGCCCGCCTTATATAGTCCAAAGAGTAGGGTTACAGATCTGGAAACTAATCCTAGCCAGTTACAATTGCCATAGGTGGCCGGATAAGGATTCCTATTCTAACCGACCAGGATCTTGCTTGATTGCCAAATCTGTCTTGACTCCTTGTGCGGGACTCTGAACAGGTTGGCCGGGCCGCGTGTCGTCCTTTGGTGGACCGGACCCTCTGATCTGGGTTGGCCCAAGCCTAGCCGTAAGGGTATAGGGGTCAATACCCCCACAGCTAGTCCCCGAGCACCATGTATTATGCTGCGACACGCCATTTTAACCTTCTCCGAACATTGAGGCTTGAGTTCTTGACGTCTCTAACCACCGTATTCAATCGGAGAAGTAGGTTGTCCAAAGAACGTGTGGTGCTCTTAAGAAAAAAAGAAAAAGACTTCCATCCTGGGAAGTGTGCCCACTTGTATTTCTGAAAAGAAATGTAAGTGCATCTCGAAGTGTAGCATCCTTGATCATCATAGGCGTAGTGGTCGAAAAAACAAACACATTCACTGCAAGGTGAAGTGTGCCCACTTAGTCCCTAAGCCTGGTAGTAGGTGACGTAGGCACGTGGTGCCAGGGTCCAAAAAGAATTCCCAGTTAAGTTGAGAGCCCAATCGTCGTACAAGCGATACGAGATGCACCGGCAGGTGCATCGTACCGATGTAGTCCCAGAGCTTACTGGAAGGCGAAGTATGAGCCTTGTAGCAAGGTCTAAATAAATGTCTCTCAACTGTATGTGAGTACAAATCACATGTAGCCGAGGAGAACAATCTCCGAGCAGTGGTCGGGACAGTTCCCGAGCATGATAGTAATCCTAACAATCAGTCAAAGCATAGGGATCGATTAAATAAACACATTCACCGCAAGGTGAAGTGTGCCCACTTAGTCCCCGAGCCTAGTAGTAGGTGACGTAGGCACGTGGTGCCAGGGTCCAAAAAGAATTTCCACTGGAGTTAAGAATCCAATCGTCTTATAGGCGATACGAGATGCACCGGTAGGTGCATCGTACCGATGTAGTCCCCGAGCTTGCTGGAAGGCGAAGTATGAGCCTTGTAGCAAGTTCTAAATAAATGTCTCTCAACTGTATGTGAGTAGAAATCACATGTAGACGAGGAATAAGGTCTCCAAGTAGTGGTCGGGACAATCCTCGAGCATAGCAGTGGTCGGAGCAGTCCCCGAGCATGGAAGTGGTCTGGGCAGTCCCCAAGCACGGCAGTGGTCTGGGCAGTCCCCGAGCACGGCAGTGGTTGGAGTAGTCCCCGAGCATAAGACATGCAGTGAAGAAAAGAACGCCTCTTGTACTATTATTTGGTGTAGTTATTTATCTTTTTACTTTGTCAAGTCCAATCTGACACGTCTGGTCAAAAAAGCAGACGGGTATAGCACGTCACACTGTCTTCTTGTCCTTTCTAGCAAACAGTCGCTTGGCACCTGTAAGGAGGTGCATCAGTGTGGGCCCTCTCACACTAGCAATGAAGAGACGCGTACACTGGTAACGAAGGGGCGCGTTTATTGGCATGGATCTCGAGGTTGTGAAAACAACCGTCTACGGCGCGTGTGCATGTCTCCCAAGAATCTCAGGCGGATGAAACGGCGGAACTCTTGGTTATTTATAATATAGAACTGGTAAGTTATTTTTTACCGATCCCCATTACCATTCGCCACCACAGCCTTCTTCTTCCTCTTACCAAACCCTATACCTCCAAGATCATCACCAATCACCCCTCCATCGTATCCACCCCTTTAGCAAGGACGGATTAATGGCGAAGAGAGACGCCCAGAAGAAAGCCGGAGTCATGGCGAAGGAGTGGTGGAAGTCAAGGAGCAACGAGTAGACCATCGAAGACCTCGTCACCATGGGAGTGCTCCACAACAAGGCACTCACGGGATGGCGTGCGCCGGAAGGAGAAAGCTACCCCGATCCTCAACCAGGTGAGATTGTGGTTTTCGAGGATTTCTTCAAGCGGGGTTTTGGGGTTCCAGTGCACCCTTTCCTTCAGGGGCTCTATTTGTATTACGAGATTGGGATTTGCAATTTGCATCCCAACTTGATTCTTCTTGTCTCCACCTTCATCCATCTTTGCGAAGCATATGGTGGCTTCTAGCCCCATTTCGTCCTCTTTCGTCATCTTTTCTGTCTGTGGAAGAAAGGAAGCGGTGGCTCGAAAATAGCCGGAGGCGTATATCTCAATCTACGTGACGGGATGAAGGCCCAGTACTTGCACTGCCCTTGGAACACATCGCTGGATGACTGGTACAAGAAGTGGTTCTACATCCGTGAAGAGCCGAACACGATCACCCTGTGCGATGTGGGGTTCATTCCGGAGAAGAAGAACAGCTGGTCGGAGAAGCCCGATCACTTGGAATAGATCGCATAACTGCTTGAGATGATCCCATGGAAGAAACTGGATGGTCCGAGCATGGTCGGGAACTTCATCAGCCGAAGGATCCAGCCTTGCTAGAGGAGGCTACATCCCGGCTACGAGTACCAAGGTAGCGCAAACCCAACTAGGTCCAGGCAAGAGGCGCTTGACAAGATAGAAGTCAAAGCCAGGATTGGAGAGATATTCAACTTAGCTGATCTAAATTATGTCAGGTTGAGTGACATCGAGCACGCCTTTAAGCTGGCCTGACCTCCCCCAAAGGTAAATCATTCTGCCTTGTACCCGTAGTGTTATGTTGTAACAAAAACTTACTGTGTTATCGCCTATATATTTGTCAGATTAATGGTCGTGACAGAGCAGCAGTGTCCGTGCCTCCACCCCCTGGCGTAGAGTGGCCACAAGTTGCCAGCCCAACTGCCTAGACCAGCACCAGGACCGAAGACGTCGACTGGGCGGTGCTCAAAGTTGGAGAGGAGGCAACAGCCAGAGCTACTGGCAAGCGGCCGGCGGCCAGCAAGCGTCGTCAGGCCATCTTCCCCCTGTCAGATGATGAAACAGAGGATGCAGACATCTTCCGACTCGTCCCTCGAAAGAGGAGGAGACAACTAGAGTCGACTGAGTAGGGTGGCTCCTTCGTGCCAGCAGGGATCGCATCACCGACCACTGCAACGCAGAGGACAAGCGGCCAAGG
Source organism: Miscanthus floridulus (assembly GCF_019320115.1). Lineage (NCBI taxonomy): Eukaryota > Viridiplantae > Streptophyta > Magnoliopsida > Poales > Poaceae > Miscanthus > Miscanthus floridulus. The sequence continues at coordinate 91,115,348 of NC_089598.1, read as the reverse complement.
GGTCGAGCACCAAGCCCCAGCGCCGGTACTGGTCGTGGAAAGAGACCCGGTGACACCTGCAGAGTACGTGGAGCAAGCACAGACGAAGAGACGCGCCTTTGCCACATCATTCCGTGCTTCCAAGCTATAAGTATTTGTAACCTTGATGTAAGCTTACAATTTATATTTGAATATTGTTGCCCTCTGAACTTATCTCTGATACATTAGGTCAGCATCAACTGAAAATCCCGACCAGCTAGCCGGGTGCGGCATTGCTTCACCAGCAATGGCGAAGAGAACTGCCCAGTAGCCAGCCATGGAGGAACCTATAGAAGAAAATCCACCAGAACCTCAGCAGATGAGCGGCCAGACGACAGTCCCCGAGCAGCTGGTCGAGCAGAGAACCGAGCCAACTTCAAGTGCTCCGAGGACTAACCCTGCTGAGGGGGGTACTTCAGCGCCAATTGGATCAGACCAAGCCGAGGAGCAGCAGCCGGAGGTAGCACAGAGCACGCTTGCCGATGCTACGGCTCGTGGCAAAGCCATAGTGATCGTAGAGACTACAAACTCCAGACCAGCGCCACTTCCTGAACAAGAGGCCGAAGAGGACAAAGTAGAAGAGGTCCTGGGCCGTCCCTAAGACAAACGACAACTTGTATATGTGTCGCGCTGGTGGAACGACCAGTGGGTTATGCATGAGGAAATCCCAGAGGTCAAAGAGACCCTGAAAGTTGAACGAGCGGCAAAACGTCTGGTGACGGAAGTCCAGGTATGTTTGGCTTGACCACTTGATCCTGCTAATCAGTTGAATTGTCTGACTTAGCTTGTTTACATGCAGGACCTGATGAAGACCGCAAAGTACCGAAAAAAGTGCTTCGACCAGATTGAGGGGATCACAGCAAGCAATAGAGAACTGGCGGCCGAGGTGGAACGCTTGCGCCACCAACTTGAAGCCACCGACCAGGAGAGGACGGAGCAAGAGGCACAAAACCAGAACCTGGTCGTCCAGCTCAGTAACAAAGAGTAGGAAAAAACAAGTTGTCATTTTATCACAGCAAGTGCATGACATGTGTTGTTGCATTATTGGTAGTAACAGCTGTAGTGCAGGCTTAGAAGCCGAAGTAGTCCGTCTCCAAGAGGAGAATAGCCATGTGGCCGCAGAGTGTGGTCGTCTGAAGGAGGACAACGAGAAACTGGCACGCGACCAGTCTCAACTCCAGGACCGCACAACTAAAATGAAGGAGGAACTGAAAAGTAAGTGTTCTAGACCACCTTGCTCATTCTGTTGCCCGCCTTATCTTGTCATGCCGTTACATTTTAATGTCTTGTATAGTTTGCAGTTTTAAAAGTCAATGCCAAAAAACATCTAGAAGCTATGATGAAAGATCATGATGGCTGGAAGGCGCGATGCCTAGAGACCACCGAGGATCGGGACACATGGAAGAACCGGTGCCAGGAGGTGGCAACTGGCATCATGCCCGTCCTCAACCTTATCGACCCAGCGCTTACAGAGGAAGTGCCGAGGACGTCGTAGCTCGGACTATTCGAGAGATGCCGAAAGGCATGGGGATGGTTCCAAGAGTTCGTGAAGGAGGCGGGTGAGTACATAGGTGCACATGTGCTAAGCATGGTGCGTGCCCACTACCCCCTGATCGATCTCAAGCGCCTGGAGGCTGGGTACCTGAAGGAGGTAGACCCAGACAAGGCTGAGGAGCTTCGGATGACCCAGCTGGACCTGTCTTCAAAGATAATTGGCGACATTAACCTGTGTGGAGGTGGGACAGCACCTGTACAGGGTACGCCATCGACAAGTCAGCTGGAAACGCCATCAGTTACGAGCCAACCGATGAAACCTGCGGTCTTGACCAGCTAGGCATCGGCGGGGCCATCCTCTTTAGCTCGACCAGTACAAGAGTCCCCAAGACTCGAGCAGGATATCGGAAGCAGCGAGCAGCGGGTGCCGCGTGCCCCGACCAGCCAATAGAATAGGCTAGAGCTGTAGAAGAAGGACGTAGTTGTGTTATTGTAAACTTGGGCCTCTTCAGGCAAGCTTGTAATAACGTAACAGTATATCATCATAAGCTTGTTTGCTTTGTATAAAACGTATTTAAGCTTGAAACTCATGTTGGTGTAACTAAGTGAGAACATGTTAACGTTCTGTTTAGTTGTACCATTGTACTTGACACGTCATCCCAAAAAGTTTGTGCGGCCCTAGTTTGCCATGTGGTCGGAGTGTGAGGTGCGTGACCTGTGCACACGTAGACGCGGACAAGTCAAACCAGGGGGACCTGCCGATCACCCATAGCCCAGAGAGCGGATCCCATGCACGTGTTGAGAGGAACCGGAGATAGGGCCTGCTCTGAAAACCGTAGAAGGAATGGTGGTCGGCTTTTACCAGCTAAGTTAGAATAACCGTAAAATTCGAAGTGACACATTAGAGTGGTCGGAGAAATCATAATAGCTTTATTAAAGTAAATCAAAAGTACAAGAGGAGTACATATCTCAGTAGTTAAGCATAGAAACGTCTAAGCTTGTCGGTATGCCATGAATTTGGTACGTCCGTACCGACCAGGTGAGCTAACCTATAAGACGTTGGTCGTGTGACTTCTTTGATCATGAAGGGCCCCTCCCAGTGGGCACTCGGCAAAGTTTTTTTTATTTTTTTTTTAAAATTATTTTGCCGAGTGCCCACTCGGCAAAGTTTTTTTTTATTTTTTTTAATAATTTCTTTGCCGAGTGCCCCTATTTAGGCACTCAGCAAAGAATTTCTGAATTTTTTTAAAAAAAATACTTTACCGAGTGCCGCGGCAAGGCACTCGGCAAAGAAATTTTTTTTTTGAAAAATCTTTGCCGAGTGCCTTGCCCATGGCACTCGGCAAAGACCCCGAGAATTGCAAAAAAATTTTACATTCCATTGTAACAGTCAATATATATATATATATACATCAATCACCACATCTATATCACCAACATGCATTATATATCACAAGCACACGCATATTTAATAATTCCATCGAAAATCCATCACAAATGCACCAAAGTTCAACATCACAAGCTTATTATTACAAGTTCAACATCCCTACTGCGGCGACGGAGATTGCAGGTGTGGCCCCCCGGACTGCGGTGAAGGACCGAACTGCGGCGAAGGGTTGACGCGATCAGCCGCCGGTGACACGGTAGCGGGATTGTTTGAACCCGCCGACAGAGGCTGCACAAAAGAGAAGAGATTACATGTGTTAGACTCAAAATTGAAAATTTCGGCAGCACCTCCCCAGCACGGAGAGGTTTCCAACCTGCAAGAAACAACGGCACGAAGGCCGACAATCACAACAGCACGAAGGCCGACAATCCCAACGGCACGAACGCATTGAACTTTCATACTCACAGGAATGAAGTGTCGAACCAGAGCTAGAGCTGGCAACTGCACTTGGACACCCAATGCTTGCCCGATGGTTTGCATGATCTGATACATGTCCGCCATCTGCTTCTTCGTGGCCTCCAGCTCTGCGGTCAGGTGCGCTTGTGTCTCCCTTATCTCTGCCAGCTCGGCCTGCAGTGTTTCAATCACATGTTTCAGTATTGCAAATCTGATCAATGTGTGTAGCGTTCAATGTACGATGAGTGAAACCAGAATTACCTAAAGTTCATCGACCCGCGACAGTGTTGGAGTAGGCCGTGCACGTATGGGAAGGCTTCTGGCCATGCTCCGTGCCCTCACATCGGAGAGAGAGGGTGCAGAGCTCGAGGAGTCGGCGTCATCTGCAATCCACAACCGCCCATGCTTCCTACCTTGCCCTAGCCTCATGATCACCTCTGTCTCAAGGGGCTCAGTGCTCAGATTGTGATCTGAGCCACGGAGTGCCCTAACCGCCTCTGCATAGTCTCCGACCTTAGCGTGGACGCTCAGGTTAGAGTAAGCCTGGGCAGTGGCATTCGGGTTGAAGACGACATCGGATTTCACCGGGCCCATGTGGGACACAGCCCATGCCCCAAACTCCGACACCGGCACGTCCGGGTGTGCCACCTCCTGCGAGAAAGATGGCAAGATGATTAGAAATCAGGCAAAATTGAGCGTTAGAATAGATAAATGACATCTCATACAAGTGCCCGCTTGAATGCGGGGAGGTTGCGGCTGCCTTGGTGGTGAGTTGGACCGGTCCTCAGTGCCTGCTTCTGCTTGCCTTGCTCGTGCTTTGCGATGTATGCTGGGTCAAGGTACCTGTCCACGATCCTCGACCATGCCGATCTATGTGACATGCACCACGAGGCCGGCACCTACACATCATCAAGTGTTTGACATATAAGAAGATCAATTCTGGACCTACTAAATCTCAAAACAAATCAATATTATTCACCTACCTGAAGGTACCCCTCCTTGGTCAGCTCCACCTTTCTTGCGCTGGTTTTGTTGAGGGGCTCTTTCTTGATGGACCTGTAGTAGTCGACGTGGGCCTAGAGTCGCGCCTCGTGAATCATGTCACCGATGTACTTCTTACAGGCTCTGTGTGTCGTCTGATCCGCTAGGGTCTCTCGACCTTCTTCGGCCTTGAAGTACCTCTACATACAAACATGATGTATCCGTTCATTATTTCAATAAAAGACTTAACCAATGGAGGAGATGTATTGAGCTATGTTGTGAGACACTTACCCAAAAGTCCACCAAAACCCGCTCCTGCTTATTGCCCTGCTCGTCATCCAAGCCGAGCTTGTACCTGTCCCATGACTAGGCCGGCTCCCACCTCCCCTCTTTCAAGTCCATAAGGCTGGGGAAGTGTTTCCTGCACAGACATCCTAGGACGGTAGCGGGGGTGCATGGGGGGTCAAGAGCACCCGACAGAACTAGCCAGCCCCTGCATAAGTGATTAAGAAAAATTATCAGTTTCTCTTTTGATTTTCAACGTATCATATGAAGTACTAGTGATAACATCTATAGTTACTTACCTTCTTCCCACAGGATGAACCAGTGGGCGTCGGTCAGGAAGCGGAACCGGAGTAAGGCTTGTGGGACCTCGCAGGTAGGGAGTCGACTGAGCAGAACTGTCCTCCGTCTGCTGAGTCCCCTCGTCCCCCGACGGAGTGTCTATGGTCATGCCCGTGGCCGCCATGTGGTCCTCCAGGGTAGGAGACAGGTCCTCCGGCTAGTCGAGAGCCGAGGGAGGAGGCGGGTCCCTCCTGGGGCGACCTCGGTCCCTGCCCCTCCCCGTGTTGGGGCGACCTGGGCCTGCTCTCGCCGCTAGGGGCGAAGACGTCCCCTCGCCTCCATCAGGAGGGCGTAGCCTCTGGTACACCGAGAGCACCTACCTCAGTGAATGGTTGCCCACCATCTTTGTTCTGTCACCTGTAATGTACAAAGAATGAACAAAAAGCATTAGTACATACATGTCAAATAGTTCAAAATGAATAAACATAACAAAATTTAATAAAAAACATAGTATTACATGGTTTAGGAATAATCTTCATGATTGGGGTCATAGGTCTCATCATCACTATCAAAATTGTCCAAATGGGCAACACTATCTGAAGGTTCTGTGTTTTCTTCATTGTCTTTGCCTAAATGGAATCGCTCAAACATTTGAATGTCCTTCGGATTTAGCACTACATCTCCTGGGTCCTCATCATCAACCGTTTCATTGTCTACTTCCATGGCGGTCATCACACTAGGTAAGACTATCTCAAAGCTCCCTTGTAGCCCATCTGCTTGATAGAACTCTCCATCATATGTGTTTGTGTCGAAGGTGTAATCTTCATCGTTTAGAACAGGTAGTTTACCATGCAAAGATACCTGGTGCACAATAGACCAACCCTTAAGATGGTCTTTGTCTTGGCATGCGTATGGCGTATGATACACCTGCACGGCCTGTTGAGCCACAATATAGACATCTTTTCCTTTATAGAAGGAATCATGCCTAATCTTGACTAGCCCAAGATGAGGGGTCTATCTCGTTCGTCCAGGATCAAACCAGTGGCACTTGATTATGACAGGAGTAAGAGGTACCCGGCCCTCATATTAAAGTTCATAGATCTCCTCAATTATTCCGTAGTATTCGATGCCATTAGTGCCCGGCGTAAAAACTTGGCTATTGGTGGTTTTCTGACCGGGCTGAGTCTGCTCATGTCTTGACATGTGGAAGCGATATCCGTTCACGTCATAACCGGTATATGACTTCACCCTTAACTTGAAGCCATTTGCAACCTGTCTCAACTCATCACTCATGGACGCATTGGTTTGTGCCTGCAAGCTCAAGCATGATCCATCGTTATACTATTGGAACGTACGAGCTACTAAGGAATATTGACGAACGTACGACCTTTTATTTGAACCAAGAAATGAAATCAGGCCTCCCAGCTCCCGCACCCTCTGAAAGAAGGGTATCATGTTCGTGCGGGGTAGGATCCCTTGATTGATGCCACTCTTGATGAACAAATTCCCTATACTAAAGAGAATCAATGGGGTTCGATACAGAATTGTGATGTCGTATTGAAACAAGTTCGTTGAGAACTTACTTAATGAATGGCGCAACCTCAACAAGGTTGGTGAACACATATAGCATGATTCTGCGCCACTCTTCTGGATCCAATCTCTTGGGGGTCGATCCACTTGCGCTGCCTAGTTGGCATTTGAAAAGGCTGAGGGTCGATTCAACTTCGCCAGCATTGTAACAAGGGGGTGGATTATGCTTGCTAGGAAGGTTCGGCTTGTAGTAGGATGTTGTGAAGTTTGCAACCTCCTCCCAAATGCTTACCTTTGCAATGGAAGCCTCAATTCTGGCTTTATTTGTACATTTCTTGCGAAGAGTCTTTAGACATCTCTCGATTGGATAGCACCAACAGGCCTGCACGCCCCCCCAACCATGCCTTGGTCGGGAGGTGCACAATCAGATGCTGCATCGGCAAGAAGAAGCTGGGTGGAAAGATCTTCTCAAGCTCACAGACCAACTCAGGTGCCATAGTTTCCAATTCTGTAATGACAGTCGAAGATAGCTCCTTGGCATAAAGCTGGCGAAAGAAGTAGCTCAACTTTGCCAGCACTAGCCAGTCATGCTCAGGGACATAGCCTCGAACCATCGACAGAAGTATCCGCTCAATCCATATGTGGTAGTCATGACTCTTCATCCTGTTGACTCACAGAGTCTCTAAGTTCACTCCCCTGCTCAGATTCGCTGCATACCCATCAGGGTACATTAAATTCTTGATCCATCGAAGTACTTCCCTCCTTTGATCGATTTTCAAGACATAGGGGGCCCTAGGCCTTCTCCACTGCTTTCCTATTGCAGGAGGCCGCATCTCTAGGTTTAGCCTATCGCACAACTTCGCCAGGTCCACTCTAGCCTTAGGGTTGTCCTTAGACTTGTCAGTGTCCATGAGTGTTGCCCAAAGTGCCTCGGCGATATTCTTTTCAGTGTGCATGACATCAATGTTATGGGGCAGTAGGAGGTCATCGAAATAGGGGAGCCTCATCAAGCCAGACTTATGAGTCCACATATGTTGCTCACCATATCCCATGAAACCACCATCTTCGTTGGGCACGAGAGCATCTATCTGAGCATGAACCTCCACCCTAGTCCTCAAGCGCGGTCTAGGGTTTGTCACTTTGACACCTTTCGTAAAGCTCTTGACGTCTTCTCTGAATGGATGGTCAAGAGGGAGGAATTGACGATGTTTGTCGAACGACGAATACTTGCCACCCTTCTTCAACCATATGAACCTCACAGCTTCCTTGCATATTGGGCATGGGAACTTCCCCTGAATGCACCAGGTGCACATTAACCCGTACGCCAGGAAGTCGTGCAGGGAGTAGTGGTACCAGACATGCATTTTGAAGCTAGTCTTCGTAGCTCGGTCGTATGTCCACACCCCTTTGACCCAAGCATCGATCAACTCATCTATCACAGGCTCCATGAAGACACCCATATTACTCCCTGGGTGTCCAGGGATTATCAACGAGAGGAACATGGTATGCCGTTGAAAGGAGACGTCGGGGGGGAGATTCAGAGGGATGACGAACACGGGCCAACATGTGTATGGTGCAGCCATCATGCCATATGGATTGAACCCATCTGTTGCCAGTGCGACACGTACATTACGAGCCTCCTCTGCTTTGAGAGGATGCCACAAATTGAAGTACTTCCATGCATCAGCATCGGATGGATGTACCATCTTCTTAGGATTGTACCGTGTGCCGTTTTTGTGCCATGTCATCTGTTTCGCGGATTCCTCGGTCATGAATAGCCGTTGGAGCCTCGGCAGGAACGAAAGGTGTCGTAGGACTCTCATGGGGATCTTAAGCTACCTCTTCTGGCCATCGCCTGAGTCTACCTCCACGTACCTGGAGGATTTACACTTCAGGCAGTACTTTGCATCCGCGTGTTCTTTCCTAAATAGGACGTACCCCTTCGGACACACATGTATCTTGTCATACGGCATCTTAAGTGCAAGAAGGAGCTTCTCTGACTCATACAAGTTCTTCGGCATAATGTGTGTCTTCGGTAGCATATCGCTCCACACGGCCACCATCTTGTCGAAGCCTTCTCGACTTAGGTTTAACTCGGCCTTCAACCCCATTACGCGACCAATGGCATCTAGCTGAGAAACATTAGTATGATCGTGAAGGGGTCTCTGTGCCAAGTCCAACATTAGGTAGAAGGCATCTGCGGCAGCCTCCATCTCCTCCTTGTCACGTCCTTCAGTGAACTAAGCTTGGTGCGTGTCATCCAACATGTCTGCTACCCCGGCATCATCATTGAAAGCCTCAAGCCGTGGTCTCACCACCTCCTCCCTGATACGATCGGCTTCACCATGGTGGATCCACCGATGGTAGCCCAGAGTAAATCCAAACTTCACAATATGTTTACCCATGGTTAACCTATCTTTCCTTCTTCTGTTGTCACAACCGCTGCACGGACAAACCACTAGAGAATGGCCTCCAGCACTCTCGCCAAATGCATGATGTAAGAATTCTTCGACCTTGACTATAAACAGCAAGTCGTAATCGTGCTCGTCTCTCCGGAGCATGTACATCCACTCACGGTCCTCCATCCTTTAACAGACGTATCAGCATATATGAGTCACCATCAATTGCATCTATGCGGTGTCCCTACTCTCTAATAGGTGAGGATAGGTCCTAATCCCACCCGTGGATCCATAGATGAGGTTAGTTTCCATGCTCCGCTCCTATCAAAGACAGAATTTCGGTAGCACCTCCCCGTTGTTCTCCCGATACACATCCTGCAAGGGAGAGTGTGTATTCGGAGAACAACAGGGGGTGATGACAAAACACCGTCTCGAACTGGAGCGGACCATGGAAACTAACCCATCTACGCATCCGTGGGCTGTCCCCGTGGGCTGTCCAAAAAACATGGACAATCCAAAACAGAAACGCTCGCAGATATGCAAAGACCTGCATAACTCCGACCATATCTCTTTCAGATGGGAGGCGCCTAACTGGGATCAGTGACCTAAGACCATGATATGGATAGAGGGGTTATACCTAGGGTGCCGGTGAGGTCAGGCTAGCGGGGCTGTGGCGAGTCGGTGCAGTGGCACCGCGACGCGGTGCAGGCAGACCCGCAACGCTGACAAAGACAATCGGGGTCACCAAGGTCCCTCCGCCGAGGCCTCCTCCTGCATAAAAAGGCAATACATTAGTGACAATCAAAAATTTTGGCAGAACCTCCCCTGCACGGGGAGGTTTCAAAAACCTGCAAAAAAGATCGGCATGAAGGCCAACATCCACAAACAACGGCTCGATGGCCGAAAACCACATACAACAACTATTACTACTAACAAGGGCTCGATGGCCGACATCCATTACACGATTTGAATAGAAAGGGAAGGGCGAACCTAGTGTGCTCATCGACGGTGCGCGGAGTCAGGAGCGGGGCGCCGAGGGCACGGCACTGCCGCTAACGAGGCGTGGACGTTGTGTGCTCGTCGACGTTGTGGGCGGAGTCGAGAGCGGAGTCGGATGCCAAAAATTGAGATGGTTTCGAGCAAGTTGTGACGTCGGATGCCAAAAACCCAGACATCTCCACATGTGATCACTGTGATCACATGTGGAGATGTCTAGGTTTTTGGCATCCGACGTCACAACTTGCTCAAAACCTTCTCAATTTTTTACCACAACCTCCACATGCGATAACACGATGCCTCGACAAGTTTCGTGATTTTTGGACTTTGTTTGCATTTTATATAATTTAAAATCATATTTTCGGCAAGTACCTCGACATGTTACGTCAACGAGATGCTCAAGATTTCATGTGAGTTCCTGGATATGGCCTAAACATACCCTAAATATCATGAGTATCAATTTTTGGATGACCAAAGTCCATTATTCCATGTACCTGCAGTTCAAATTTGAAATATCCCAAAAAATTCGATGAAACGAAATAAACTAATGAAATATATCAAAAAAGTCAAAAATTGCCCCAAATTTTAAAATAGAGTTTGAAATACTGTCACAAGGCCTCAGAAAAAAATTTGGGCCCAAAATCAAAAAAATTATTTTGCCGAGTGCCATGGGGGGCACTCGGCAAAGTGGGCTTTGCCGAGTGCCGGCCCAGGAGGCACTCGGCCAAATATGATATTCAAAAATAAAAAAAATTTGCTAAGTGCCAGGCGCTGGCACTCGGCAAAATAAGTTTTAAAAAATTAAAAAAAAAATTTGCCGAGTGCTCAAGGCTTACACTCGGCAAAATATGTTTTTAAAAAAAATTGTCGAGTGCCTGGGTCTGGCTCTAGGCAAAATAAGTTTTAAAAAATAAAAAAAAATTGCCGAGTGCCTATCTCTGGCACTCGGCAAAATATTTTAAAAAAAATGCCGAGTGCCATGGGCTGGCACTCGGCAAAATATGTTTTTAAAAAATAAAAAAATTGCCGAGTGCCTGGGACTGGCACTCGGCAAAATAAGTTTTTAAAAATAAAAAAAATTGCCGAGTGCCGGCCGTTAGGCACTCGGCAAAATCTGACGGCAGGTGGCCGCCGTCACGGGCCGGCCACCTTTTGCCGAGTGGGATCGCGGCACTCGGCAAAGCCCAGTTTTGCCGAGAGCCAGGCTTTACCGAGTGCCTGGCACTCGGCAAAGCCACCTTTGCCGAGTGCTTTATTTTGCCGAGTGCCCCGATAAAAAGCACTCGGCAAAGTCTTAGGTACTCGGCAAAGTCCAGTTTTCCAGTAGTGAAACCTATAGCTACTAAATCACACTAAGACAAATCAAGTATATCAAAAGATTCACACAATATGTATCAAGCACACCTAGAAGCAATGAATGTAATGCTTATGAATGACAGAGGTGGACAAGAAAGAACCATATTGTTCATGTGGTATTGAGTAGTTGCCACTACCCCTAATCCATGTTATTGGAGAATACACTAATAAGGGTTGAGCTCCCTTGAGTTGAGGATCCACTATAAGTATACATTCTCCACTCTAGAACCAAGCTCAAAGGTAGGAGTCTTCCAACAATTAACTCCATATACACAATCACCTACTCCATCTGGCTATCTAAGAGATGACAAACTCCAAGAGTAACAAGTTTTGATATTCACTTGATAAGCCTCCAAGTGAAGAGCATAAGGATGCACACCAAGATCACTCCTAAGCACTCTCCTTAACTAGAAGTGCCCTCAACCTCATCACATTGCCTCTCCATATATGAGTAAACCCTCCTAGATGTTGGAAAAGACTACAAAGAAAGTTATAACTGGATGATCCATCGTGCCTCACTGAGGAGCACCAGATTACCCGGTGACCTTATTCTTCCTGCTTTTCCAATAGCTACTATTGAAAATTCTTAAATATTGTTCACACCAGACAATATGTTGTTGCCACTAAGGTACCTAGTGGATCATATGGTGCACATTAGTAACTATGTCAACTTGAATTATCCATTGCACAATGATATAATGTTGGATAATCTGTCGACCGCACTAAGATGTCACTAAATCATAATGTGCACTCCAACAAGCATGTCCACATTGAAATTATAATTGCAACTAGATCATCCACAGGTCGACACATCGGTAAGTAACATAGGCTAACACTTAGTATGGCACAATGTCACATGCTTCGGTGCACTTTAAAATTCAATTCTTGATATTTTTAAAGTCCAATTTCATACAATTCAACTTCTTTGAGATGTTTGACTTACAATCTATATGTTCCAGACATTCTTGATCAACTTTGCTCAAAGTACCTCCCATGTGTGCTTCAAAAATGCTCTTAACTCCAACTTTGATCAAGCTACTAATCTTGACCCCATTAGTAGTTTGGCCAAATATAAACAAAAACTCTAATAGTATATCTATGTGCTCCTAACACCAAGTCAACACTTAGACACTACCTTGTTCTTAGCCTTCACAAATATTCTTGTGCCATACACTGAGTCCATCACCAAGGGCCAAGAAAACCAAACTTCCAATACCTTGTTCTTAGCCTTTCACGAATATTCTTGTGCCATACACTTAATCCATCACCGAGGGCCAAGAAAACCAAAGTTCCAATGTGATTAACTCTTTGTCATTAACCCTACAAACATGTTAGCCACATAAACTTGCGTTCATTAATCACCATAACCCAAACTAGGGGCCTTAATGTGTTTATACGTCAATCTTGACCAAGCAACTAGGATGAATGTGATATTAACATAGCTCATGGGCTATGGGCCAAGGACAAGGTGTGTGTATAGTCTAGTGGACCAAGTGCATGGTGGCTCGATAGGGTGGGGATGGATAATAGGCAATGGCATGAGCAGTGGGGCCTATGTGTCACGTTGATGTAGAGAGAAATCTGGGCAACATGATGAGAGGTGATGGCTTTGAAAGGCATTCAAGCGGGTGGCATAGATGTAGTCATGTAGAGACATTTGATGCCCCTACCCCACCACATCCTCACTAGAATGCTTGTCATTGGCATCGTTTGTACTCGACTATGGCCAACCCATCACCATTTGGTCTAGCTCAATGAGGCAAACCTAGTGATGGGACCCTTGATGATAGTCAATGTAACACCTTGCATCCAAAATTGGCTTTATGACCCAGTTCCTCATGCAGAACAGGACAACATACGCTTAGCACCTCTCTTACACTTTCGTCCTTGCTTCGTGTAAAATGGTTAACCTAGAGATTCTATGTTTGGAGTGACAAGGATTATAAGTTGGCCCTCATTCTCTTAAACTTCCAAGGTGGTACTAAGCCCCACCTCATTAGTAGATTATAATAGCTGGCCCATGCACGTGTTGTTGTAGTTGGTGGGTTTATTACCACCTTGGAAGTTTAGGAGGGTGATGGTCATCTTATAGTCCTTATCGCTCCAAATGTAGCACCTACAGATCGATAAACCCTTTTACACGAAGTGAAGACGAAAGTGTAAGAGATGCTACACATATGTAGGGCCATTCTGCATGAGGAGCTAGGTCATAAGTTGATTTTAGACGCATAGTGTTACAAATTAATGACTAGAGTGATGACGTGCTCAACTAAGCTAGGAAGGATGGTGGCACCACATGTGAGGTCATGGGAGAAGAGGGTTTTGGCCTATGTTAAGGGGCTTGGGGGTGTCTGCATGCTGTAGTGAATGCTACTAAAGAGGGAAGGGGTTCTATAGTGTGTTGGTGCTATGCTGGTAGTTATTAGTGGCGTTAGAGTCCAATGGGAGATGGCAAGTGGGATTGGGCCAAAGTAGAAGGGCAAGAGCCAGGAGGAAAGATGTGAGGTGAATAAGGAGGATAAAGGGTCAAGGAGATTGGCCGAGAGCTATTTAGGCTAAAGTGCGGAATAGAGAAGGATATCCATAGTAAGTGATGGCGTTTAGTTCCATTGGAGGGGGTTGAGGAGAGTAGAGGAGATGGTTACTACTCATGCTTTGTGCAAAGAGAGGGATGCATGCATCTAGGGCCCCTATCTATAGCTGGCAACAGTCGAGCTCACTGAGTGGAGATATTTTCTCCTAGGACCGACATTTTATTCCATGGTGGCATGGGTGGTGGCAAGCCTTAGCCAGAACTGACATTTTATTGCATGGTGGTATGGGTGGTGGCAAGCCTTAGCCAAAGTGTGGAGCCATTGGGAAGGCTCAATGAAGACCCGAGCTTACATGGAGCTCTTGTCACAATAGATGGGACAAGGTGAGTAGGAGACTTAACAGCTGCGTGGTCAGTGCTATTGTGCAGAGGTAAAAAAATCATGATGGGGAATATAAAGTTGATTGCTAGATCCATGCATTAGTAGCTATACCAAACATGGATGCCACACGGCGGCTATATATGCAGACGGGGGCAATGAAGGGATAATAGGGTGGTCTAAAGAGTGGGCATGGTTGTGATGTAGTTTAGGCCAGCACGGGTTGTGGGCCGTAATAAGGGTGGAAAGTGGTGGGCGATGCATATGGATCGGACCGAGAAGGGGAGGAGACAGCCAATGGGGAGGATGAAGACATGAAGTAGAAGGAGAGATGATGGTTTTATGCTAGACCAGAAAGAACGGGAGGGTAGGTTTTTGAGCCCATAATGGCTTATGAATAAAGGGTAAGTCTGTATTTTTGGATTTGGAATTTACGTAGGGATTCACACCACCAATGCTTCACTCAAACAATCAAGGCACTCAACCATGCACACCATTTTGCGTCAATGTTTTTTAAAATATTTTCAAAATTCAAATTTATTTCTGTTGGAAGAGTTGAGCCTTATTTGCATCAAAATTAAATTGGTTTGTTGTAAATTCAAAATTTTCCAATTTCGATGATTTTCAGAACATGTAAAAGGATAGAGTGAGGATGTGAGCTAATTAAACTCATCCATTTTTAATTGATGTCGTGCTTGATGGAATGCTTGTTGTTTGTAGTGCTAGCTTCTTGGTTTAGGCTCAAGTACCCATTCTAGTCACAATGGTGGCGTAGCCATTTATTAGATCTAGTTGGGGCTGGAGTTGACCTAGCACTCAAGGATGGTGAATGGTGTCATGGCTTCTGGATGATGGCACTCGTGTTCATGATTCTGTTGCGCTAATGTGGAGGGGGGCAGTAGGTCAGGAAGAAGGATCTAGCGCTCGGCTTCAAGTTCAACCCCTTCTAGTCAGATATCAAGCAGTGGCAATGTGGCATCCACAACAAGCTCACCGCTTTTCTTTGATGCCTACAACATTCCTGCCCCTGGATTCAGCAAGCTAGTATCAAACGAAAATCGTTTCAACTATAAAGTTTTAGATCTAGTAGAGCACTACAATTTTGTGACATTATTTGAAAATCTTATATCAAAATTTAAAAACAAATATTTTTAGGACTAAAAGATTTTAAATAAAAAAAACTTGTCAACTATATAGTTGTGGATCGTGTTGAGCACTATAACTTTAGTATACATCGTGTCAACATCTGATATTGTTTGGGAATTCTAAATTCATAACTTCAAAATCTAAGAAATAAAAATGAACATCTAGGACTCTAAATGACTTCAAATCAAAAACAATTTCACTATAAATTGTTAGATCATGATAACTACAATTTTGATATATACCATGTAAACATTTGAGGTTGTTTGAAAATTTTAATTTTTAAATTTCAAAAGCTAAGAACTTAAAATGGATTAAGCTTCAAGTTTAAAACTTGTCAACTGCAAAATTGCATGTCGCATCAAGGTATATAGTTTCGGTATGAAGTTCGTCTCCAACCAACTTCATACGAAAAAATTATGAATTCCTTTTAACAAATATTTATAGAGGCATCTTAAGAGTGCTATTATTGATAATTGATTTCTAAAGGCCAGGCAATCCATCTCTGAGAATAATCATTTACAGGGACAGTCCGTCTCTATAAATGATTAACATAGGCTGGTGTTTGCCTGGGCCCACCTGGCCATTTATAGAGCACCTAAAATGTTCGCCTCTTTCAATCAGGGCTCTGTTTTCTAAAGCCTTTTTTCGTAGTGCAACACATTCTGTCGGTGTTTTGTAAACCGACTAGTGAATTTATACGTGTGTCGCGCTGCTCTAGGAAGACGATGGTAGCACTCAAAGACACAAGGAATTATACTGGTTTGGGCCAGAGCCCTACGTCCAGTCTCAGAAATGGTTCGAGTTCGTGTTCCTCGGTTCAAGTGCTCTAAAGTCTTACAATGAGGGTGTGTAAGCTAAGGGAATGAGGTAGGAGGAGTGAGGTGAATGAATGCTTGAATGAAGTCTCGAGAGTTCGTCCACCAAAAGGGATGCCTGGCCGCCCTTGTATAGAGTTCGGGGGCTAGGTTACATATAGAGAGGGGGGTTCTCCCGATCGAGTGGTCGTGAGCCCGAGGGAAGGAGAAAGTAAACTTGGCATGCAAGCAAGCATGTCTTCTCCTGGCGTCATCGCACGTTCAAGTATGGTCATCATCGTGGCCGCCGTGGTCTTGCTCCCACGTCGTGGCGTGGCGTGACGTGATGCTACAATGTTGGTCGTGATGGCACTGTTGGCACGGTGGTGGTTCACCAACTGTCCTGTGCGACGTGGTCTTGCCGTGGTTTTCGTCATCGTCTCTTGTTCCACTGGTGGTGTCGTTGCGACAGTGCGGGAGCAAGTAGCCGCTCCCGGGTCGTCGGTCGCCTTTGCTAGTCGTGATGTCGTGGGCCTCGACCCTAGATTGCGAGGTCGAGGTCCCCGGTGGCCTAGCCGGTCTTGAAAGTCAAGGCTGAGGTTGTGCGCCCCATCCCATAGCGGGTGGGGCCGTACGTCCGTCTTGTCGCGCTGGATTTGGACGGTGGGATGCCGTACCGGTCGTTACCATCTGTTGGTGTTGTCTTGTCCATGCAGGGGCGCGCAGGGATGGCGTCTGCCCCCGAGATGGTTGTCCTTTCAGTCCTGGTAGAGTGAGTGGAGCGTGTCTGTCCCTGTAAGGGCAGACATACTTGACCGCATCCCGATCTCTCCTTGTCCCTCCCCGGGGGTTGAGACGAAGGAGAGGTCGAGAGCGGTTGTGTAGCGTGTGGTGGAAGGAGATGGAGAGGTTGTGGTGCACCGCTTGTCTTGGTATATGGCCTAGGTCCCGTGTGGCTTAAATGGGCCACAGTTGTTGGGCTCCTGCTGGTTTGAACCACTCGAGCGACTAACTAATCGGTGCCCTGAGACACACGGGGTATCTTGACCCCGACACATTCCGTGAATAATGCACAAAAACGTACCACATGCTCGGATATTTATCTGAGTAATAATGCTAGGTCAGTCTTTATCTCAGGCTAAATAATGCCATCTTCTCTAATTCTCTTAGATATCAACTGATTGTGATTTTCAATTAATTTTGCAGTCTGAGAGCTTGAACTGCTTCAGTGTGATCAAGGCAACATGGGATTGCTGCATCAGAGGGGCTCCAATGACGAGGGGCTCCTTGAGCTCAGTAAACTGTTCAGAGCCTGCAAGTAAGTTCATTTGAAACTCAAAATAGTCTTGATTATTGTGAGGGGTTGAGAGCTCTATTGCTAGTCTTAGTCTTGTCTGCAAGTAAAACTTGAGTACTGGATTCCATTGTCAGGTAAAAATATATGAGATGACTTGCAAGCATTTGTGTCTTTTGTACTCTTGTCATATGTAAACAACTATAAGATTTCTATCAGCCACCCAATTGGGTAAATAATACAAGTACAAACTAGCGCTAAATCCTAGCTGGTTGGTCGATAACTAACCACTACCCAATATATACTATATCTCAGGGAGATTATCCAAATGGTGGTGAGCAGTTTTAATATGTGACTACTAATTAGACTCATTTTGTATACTCTATATTAATCGTCACAAAATGCGCTAGCAAAAACAGCACATCTTAGAAAATTCTTAAACACAATACATAAGCATATGACCGTTAATTTGGCAACATCGATAGTAATAGCAACTGGACCTATTGTATTTTCTAGAGAACGCACATCTTGACTTAATATAAAAAAACTGGTAGAGCAACTCGTGCTCCTTCACGAGCCAGTAATTTCGAGAGACACAAGTATTTGAAATTTGTGAATAAATTTGAGAGCTATAGCTAATCAAAATTACATATTTTCCTCTCTCTTTTGTTCGTATTGTAACACAATACTTGTATAGATAATATGTAATCTCTTTCTGGTTGTGATAGATGTTAATTGCCAATTACTCTACATATATGTTTTTAAATCCACATTCATAACCTGAGAAAATTGATATGTCCATCACTTCCTGCATATATGGGATGAGAGACCCGTATATAAGTATGCTACAACTTGACTTTGTTGCATTGTTTTTTTTACTCAATTTTCAGGACTGTGAAGTACGCTGGTTCAATTCAAGCGTGGCTTCAGAGAGCATTCATCCAAACTGCCATGCTGGACTATCCAACACCGGCCAAATTCCTGGAGAATTTGCCTGCCTACCCCGTCAAGGAGGTTCTCCATTTTAACCACATTTTGCAACCACTTCTCCCATTTCAACAAAATTGCCAAACTGAACCCTCCATCTGCATGAACAAAAGCTGTACTTCTGTTGTACTGAACATGTTATTATTTCTTACGAAAACCTATCCAGATGTGCAAGATCATTGACGGGTTCCCCGCAAATGCGGACATCTTAGAAAAGGTGTTCGCAGCGGCGAGCTTGTACTATAACTACACAGGAGACCAGACTTGCAACCATATAGAGGACGAAGACAGCCCCCGTTCTCTTGACCTCAGTTACTGGCTGTGGCAGGTATATATAAACAATAAACTGAAAGACAAGCTAAGTACTAGTAAAATGTTAGTGACAACACTGAGAACCAGAGATTGTGACATACTCCTGTGTAGGCTTGCACAGAGATGATCATGCCGATGTCATCCTCAAACGAGAGCATGTTCCCACCATCGACCTTCAGTTACGAGGACAGGTCCAGCACGTGTTTCCAGTTGTTCGGGGTTCGGCCCAGGCCGCATTGGATCACCACTGAATATGGTGGATATGTAAGTGTTGTTTCTAGAGTTTCAGCGCGTGTACATATAAGCCCTCATTGGAAACAATTGCTGCTGGTATATGTAAATTGCTCATCTGGTGCTGCCTTGCTTAACATCCTGCAGAAAATTGATAAGGTGCTCAAGAGGTTTGGCAGCAACATCATCTTCTCCAACGAAATGCGAGACCCATGGAGTCGAGGCGGGTAGGTCTATCTGGACCGTTTCATCATTTTGTCTGATCATTCGTCAATAAAGCTTTAGTCTTCAGATAACAACTGTGCTAGGGTACACCGTAATGGTTTACTGTTCTGTTGCAATCAGGGTGCTCAAAAACATCTCGTCCAGCATCGTTGCCCTTGTCACGGAGAAAGGTGAGCAAGAAAATTGCTGGATGAAAAAATGTAGTAAGATCACAGTGGAATTTTTGAAAGTTCACTTATGTGTAGTTACTTGTCCCGGTGGTCAGGTGCTCACCATTTGGACCTTAGATCTGCAACCAAAGATGATCCAGACTGGGTTATAGAACAAAGGAGACAAGAAGTTGAGATCATACAGGGATGGATAGATCAGTATCATCAAGACATGGCGCAAGTATCCTAAAGGTGCTATTGCTGTGTTACAGTCAAGACAAGTTAACATCTGTTCTATGAAAAAAAAATTCCTTATAACGCACAGGACGATCACAGGGACAGTGGCAAGTAGATGACAAAAGGTGAAAAGCCAATTCAGTTATTCACTTCTCATCAGAATCTGTAAAACTTAACACTCTTGGATGAATCATGAATGAAAGGTTATGAGAGTAATAGTAAGGCCTCTTTTAGTATAGCAGTTTTTTTTTTTTTTTTGGCTTCAGCTACACTGGTGGAGCTAGAGCTTTTTTTGGAAAAAAAACACTTGATAAAACAACTTTTTATAGTACATCTTGGATAGAGAGCTGAGAGAAGCAGATATTTTTAGAGCATCTTCGGCAGTCCCCTTTCCTAACCCCCAATGAAAAAAAAACTATTATTTTTGGAGATTCTGTAGCTCCAACAGTTCCCCAAACCTAACCCCAATGAGAAAAAGATTTTCTGAGTCCCTCAAATCATAGTCTCCCACCTTGAATAAAAAAAATCATAGTCTCACACCCCACAAATAAAGGGGAGACCTCTCCTCCTCCAATCCACTAGTTTTCTCATTGGGGATTGAATTTTCTCGTTGTGCTGGAGAGAAGACTTTCGAAATCTCAAAACACGTTTTGTATATCCCCCAATAACTAGTTTTTAGGTTGGAGTTTTCTCCTAGTGCTAGAGATGCTCTTAGTTCCACCTAACGTCCAGCCCTGTGAGATTGGATCTTAAGGAGCTCCACTTGAAGAGCTATTCCATTTTCACCAATTTGGTAAAAAGCAACTCTGAAACTGTTGGAAAAGATGTGCCAAATAGAACCTAAGAAAAACCGAATGACAAACAGGTCAATGAAAAACTAAAATAATGGTGTTAAGGAAATGCCATTTTTTATGGCATATAGGGATTGCTATTGTTTTAATGCATATAAGAATTCACTCTTTAGTCTCTTGCAACGTTTGGGAGAGAGAGGGAGAGGAAGGCTTCATATGCTGGACCAGTTGTGTGTGAGCGTCGACCTCTGCAATCGGAGCGCCCTTTCCCCTTCCACATGAGACGAAACTTGACGTGTTACATTATCGCTAGTTGATGCTAGAACCAACGAAGTAGCCTTGCTATATAGGGCCTGTTTACAACTTCTCAGTTGCTCCTGCACCGTAACTATAGTAACGCTAGGAACCGTCTTTCTCTCTCCTCGTGAAAAAATTAAGAGTCTAACGAAGAATCCATATTTTGTGACTCTTCAGGTACTATAACATGGAGCGAGAGCTCGAGAGAACCCTATCAAACAAGTCACAGGGCATGTTTTGATCCAAGGGACTAAAGATTAGCCCTCTTCTTTTAGCCCTTTGGAATTCAGACAGGAGGGCTAGGGGGGCGCCTAATCTTTAGCCCTCCATTAGCCCATTAGTCTCTTCAAGGTGAGTTAAAGTGGGCTAAAAGGTGTTGTGGTATCCAAACACCCCAAGAGGTTAATCTTTAGCCCTCCAGTTTAGGGGCTAAACTTTAGTCCGAGCCCAAGGAACCCAAACAGGCCCGTAGTCTCTCACACTATCGCTGCAGAGTAGGGATGTGGGTCATAGTACGATTGTTGGATACCAAGTCATTTCATGAGAACGTTTTCTTGTGAGCTGCGTGTGTAGTGTGTTTCATTCACATGAATCTAGCGAAAATATATCTTGTGATTCGATAATGATCCAACACAGGCGTCCATCCGTGACTCCCGTCCAGACGCGGCTCCACAGGAGTGGGCCCTATCTCAGAAACAAATCCCCACTCCCACACATGCTTAACCGCTCAGCCGCCTCGAAGTAGCGTGGCCGCTCATCCGTTTGCCTCTTCCCTCACCACGCACTCGTAGGGCTGCCGCGTCATGCCCTTCCCCAATCGTCGGCTGCGCCACGCGCCCTCGCTCCTTGCACCGCTCACCTGCGTCCCAATCACCTGTGCCGCTCGCTCCCTCGCCGTTGGGCGCGTCGTTGACCGCGCCATGGCCGCTGGGGCGCAGTGTCGTGGCGCCTTAGGTCTTCCCCGGCCGAGCCAAGGGCACCCACTCGTATGGCCGGTGCTGGTGGGGCTCGTGCGCCGCCGGCCCCGGCCTTCTACTCCCCTATATTGCAAATGTATGTTTCAAGTGTTTCAAATGTATATTGCAATTGTTACATATGCGTGTTGCAAAAGTAGATCGGGATGTTGCACATATTGCATATTTTTGCAAGTGTTTTTTAGTGGTATGTTACAAGCATTTTAAAAAAAAATATTTCATCTGTTTCAGACGTATGTTGCAGCAAGTGTTTTATCTGGATCTTGCATATGTTTCACACACATGTTGCAAGTGTTTTATCTAGATGTTGCATATGTTACACACACATGTTGCAAGTATTTTTATCTGGATGTTGTATATGTTTCACACACATATTGCAAGTGTTTTATCTAGATGTTGTATATGTTTCACA
The DNA here is from genome assembly GCF_019320115.1 of Miscanthus floridulus. Lineage (NCBI taxonomy): Eukaryota > Viridiplantae > Streptophyta > Magnoliopsida > Poales > Poaceae > Miscanthus > Miscanthus floridulus. The sequence continues at coordinate 91,093,406 of NC_089598.1, read as the reverse complement.
CATATGTTGCAACAGTATATCCGACGTATGTTGCATCCAAGTGTTTCATGTTGCAAGTGTTTTATGAGGGCACAATGAGTGATGGGCGCACGGCTCGGGCGGCTGGGCGCCAGGAGATGGGGCGTGGCAGAGCTGGGGACCGGTGGACGGTGGCGCAGCGAGCTAGGGGCCGGCTCCCGGGTCCCGCCCGCGCGGAGAGAGAGGAGGCTAGGGTGTGCTTGCGAGGCAGGGGTGGGTTACACGGCCGTCCATCCGTACACGAGCGGCGGGCGCAGTGTTGAGGGTGAGGTACACTTACGAGTTGAAGTGAGGCCCCGTTTAGATCCAAAAAATTTTGGGTTTTGAGTACTGTAGCACTTTCGTTTTTATTTGGTAATTAGTGTCTAATTATGGATTAATTAGGTTTAAAAGTTTCGTCTCACGATTTCTCGTCCAACTGTGCAATTAGTTTTTTTTTCATCTACATTTAGTACTCCATACATATGCCGCAAGATTCGATGTGACGGGTACTGCACAAAAATTTGGGCTGTGGCAGAGAGAGAGAGACGGACTAGGTCGATATCCGTCCGGACGTTTGGTGTCCGTAGTCCGGTACCTGGAGCTTCGAGTATTTCGGACGGTGGATGCAGCTGTTGGTGCGTCAACTGTCTGTGGCCAGAACTGCACCGCAACGTGGTGGCTGGCAGGTGGCAGGCAGCACTGACTGGCCGGTTGCGGCTCCGCTGCAGCGGCGGCGCATCTCCTGCCTGGTGTCTGCAGACACAAATCCGCGACATGGCGAGTAGGGGACGGAGCTGTTGCCTGCTGTGGCCAGTGTATCCGACAACTACAGCTGCGGTGTACGGTACAACTTTTTACTTTTCTACCGAGTGCTCGGCATGTTGGTGTCTCTCTGTCTTCACGTGAAGGCGGTGAAGCGGGATTGCTTTTGATCTTCTTGTTTATTTCTCGCAAGAATGTACGGTGGATCCTGTCAGAAATATATTTGCGGATTTGGATTTTGGAGTATCTTTGAGCTGAGCAGTTCATGTGATGTTGTTCTAAATTATGTCCCCCTTTTGCTGTTCTAGGTCAAAGGTTGGGATCATTGACACCATCGCCCTTGGCTCCACGGATCCCATGCCGGACTTGAATAAATAAATAAAATAGCTTCAGTTAGCGTATATTCAATGGCTAGCTCTAAACTAGCATTAAGATACCTCCAATAACCGGTTCCAACCCAGTATTAGATGTCACGCAGAGAAGCAAGAGCAAGAAGTCCTTTGAACTAGCAAATTGGACGTAGCTCAGTTGGTTGGGTTCTTTATAGTGGCACATGTCCATCCGGGTTCAACGGCCTATTCGCTGGTTGGTTTCTGGGCTAGTTTGGGCTGGCTGGTGCTGGTTTGTTGTGAGAGGAAAATACTGTTGGCTGGCTGGTTTGGGTTGGCTAAAACCAACAAGCGAACATGGTGCAAGTCTCTAACTTGACACGTATTTTCATGGATTTATTTCAGGATTTAACGGCGCTATTTTTTCAGTGGTAGGCGAGACATCTATGGTGACTTCGTCAATCTTGAGATTTGCTGGTCCGACTTTAGTTCTTTGAAAGTGCTCATAGGAGTAGGGTGTATGTGCGTGCGTTCATAGGGGTGAGTGTGCGCTCGTGTATGTAAGCGTCTGCGTCTGTAACTAGGTCTCACAAAAAAAAAATCCTTTGAACTAATAGGAATAGAAGAGCTAAGCTCTTAGTGCATCCCAAATGTATGGAAACATAGCTCCTCTCTCTATTAGGGCGTCACTAGCGAGGCTAGCAACTTCGCTAGCTGACCTAGCACCAAAAAAGAATAAAAAAGCAAAAACCTGACGCAAAGACGAATGGGCCTAGGAGAGCATAGACTAGATTCTTTAGAAACCGTGCTAGACTAGGGACTCATATTTTCCAGCCTCCTCTCTTCTCAATGTCAGACGAGAAATGGCAGCTGCTCTTAACGCAGCTGATCTGTTGGGAACACCCTTACATGATTCTCACATGTAGGTATACATCATGATGAGATTGTATTCAAGAGTGGTACATGACTCTTACTACTAGAGGTGTCCTATCCAACCTACTAGATCCATGCTCTGCCTTCGTAGTTTTTTGTGTTAAAAGAAAAAGGATGTGACTAAGGCCGGTTGCATTTCACTACCCCAGAATAAGCTATCACTGCCGACTCTATCACTATCGGAATTTTAAAACCGACACTGATAAATGCATCGCTGTCGGTTCGTAAGAAAAAAAAAGCTATCACTGTCAGATTTTCAAACAAACCGACAGTGATATATATTATCACTACCGGTTGGTAATAAAAACCGGCAGTGATGTGTATCACTGTCGGTTGCATCTCACAGACCGGTAGTGATCCATAGCTTCGGACCCAAAATTTTAATTCATCCTGGTTAACTGTGCGGCCGCCGAATCCACGCGCTCTCTCCTCTCTCTCATGTTTCTTCGCCGAATCTCTCCCCGCTCTCTCTCCTCTCTCATGTTTCTCCAAATCCACCTCGCTGCGGCCGTCGACGAGCGGTCGGGAAGCCGGCGCGGCGAAGGCATCAGGCTGCCGCGGGCGCGAGGCCACCGTGGGCGCCGGCGAGCGGTCAGGATCCCGGCGTGGCTTCTTCCTCCTCCCCAGATCTCCCCACGCTTCCACACTTTCCTCCCCAGATCTCCATGCGCTCTGGTAGCTCCATGGCTGGAGGCCTAGAGCACATGCGCTGGAGTTGAAGGTCCCATCCGAGGTGAGTCGCCCTGGCCTATCCTCGTCCTCGCTTTTTTTTTCTTTTTCTCCGTCCGTAGATTGCGCCTTCCTGATGACCTGCCTCACCGCGCGGCTCACCTCGCGTGGTTTCTAGGAGCTGAAGGGGGCACAAAGGGGCGCTACATCTGTGGTGTGGAGAGGAGCTGCAGTGGACCTGCGCCGGACCTACGGAGGAGTTGTGCCGGACCTTCCTCTATGTTGTGTGAATCAATTTGTAGATGAGTTATTTTGTTTGTGTTGAACCCTGCTCCTCTGTCTGCGATGTACGAATCGATCTGTGGATGGGTTGATTTGTGATGTGTTGAACCCTTCTCCTTCGTCTGCGATGCACGAATTGATTTGTGGATGAGTTTTTCTAATGTGTTGAATCCGTCCTTTGTGATGTATGAATTTTTTTCTTGGATGAAATGCTTGATGTAGTGGCGGCGGTAGCCAGCGAGCATGGTGGCGGTAGCGGCGGTAACGAGCATGCTCTATCCAGCATGCTTGTTGGATTGCTTTTTTTGTTTTTTCTAAACCTTATCACTGTCGGGTGAAGTACTGGCAGTAGTAGCCAGCGAGCATCACTGCCGGTATGCCACTGCCGGTTCAAAATCCATGTCGGGGACCTAACACTAGGGTACCCCAGGAGGTGGAACCAATAGCCATCGAACGTTAAAAACTTCTGGACGGACAAGGGCGCCGCTGCGTTTCTTGCCCGAGTGACGGGAGTTTGGTTCCACCTCGCCCAACGCCTTTGGGCCAGCTCTACCTCGCCCGAGGGTTTAGGGATAGACTCTGCCTTGCCCGACCCCCGAGGGCCAGGCTCGGTCTCGCTCGAGGGATAAGGGCCAGCTCCGCCTCGCCCGAGAGCTTAGGGATTGACTCCGCCTCGCCCGACCCCCGAGGGATGGGCTCAGTTTCGCCCGAGGGACAAGGACTGGACTCCGCCTCGCCTGACGTCCAAGGACGAACCTTGCCTCACTCGATGTCCAAGGACTGGTTTTGTCTTGCCTAACAACCTCTCCCTATTCCCTCATGATGATAGGTGCGGGGTAGGACAAGACGTTCGGGTCAACCGTGGCTTCAAGGACCATACCCTATGCCCCCGCAGGAAAAGTACTATCAGGGAACGACGGGATGGGTGCTCTAGACCCTCCCAGACGTAGCAGAATCTGAAAAGTGTTGCAGGTGCGTGCCCTTCGCCCTATAGAGTTGTAGGCGCCGCCTTCGGCTCTGGGACACGGAACTCGACATAGATATGTGACAACCACTACGGTCCAGGAAAGGACTCGCGTCCTCCACAAATGACAGATATGCGGTCACCACGTTATGATCATAGGGGAGCGGCATTCGCTTCCCAGCCCCTCGGGTCCACCAGATCAGAGAGCTCGCTTCAGCCTCCGGACACCCTCTCCAATCGAAAGACCTTGCCCACAGCGCTACTCCGGACCCCGACCCCGCGTCCCTCCGACAGGGACTCATAGGAACCAGAAGACGTGCGGAGCAAGGTTGGGCAAGGCTCATAAGTCAAAACCACTGTACCAGAGTCCATACCCTACGCGGGACAGTACTCTGTAGCCATCCTGACATTCTACAGTGGCATCGACAGTATTGTAGACGCTTATCATCCTTTCGCACCCATCGGAATGGACAACAAGGCTTGGTAGACGTGAACAACAAGGCTAGATAGCGTACACACCCAAGACCTCTCACTTGTAAAGCCATCCCCTTCATCTATAAAAGGGGATGTGCTTCCTCCAATAAAGGGACCGATTTTTGACAACACAACACACACAGTCAAGTTGTTACCAAGCTCTTGGCATCCTTTCGACCCTTCCATCAGAGACTTGGGACTAGTCCCTCTCTCGATCGTTTGTAGCCCCTACTACGAACTATTTTTTGGTGCTAATAACACGAGCAGCAACAGACTAGACATAGGGACATTTGGCCCAAACCAGTATAAATCTTGTGTCCTTTAGCGCACCGTCCGGGCCTAACGCGCATTACTATAAATTTACTTGCCGGTGCTTGTACGAAACACCGACAGTTGGCACGCCAGGTAGGGGCCTTTGCGTGTTCCAAATTAGGCCTCGGATGGCCACCCACGCAATCAGCTGGGTTCCGGGTGCACACGTGCGTTTCGGTGACCTAGATTTCATCGTCACACTAGGAGGAGAGCTGGCACTGGCCCACACGGTCGTGCAGTCTCTCCCTTCCATCAGCCTCAGCCACCAGAGGCTTGAGGGCCAGCCAGGCGACTCCCTTGGACCCCAGTTATTTAGGGAGGCCCCACGCTGCATCACCCTTTCTCCGGAAGGCCCCGTACGGAGCGCCTCGAAAGCGTTTCCGTTCGGTCTCCGCAACGCCGCGGCGACCGCTGGCCACCTTCTGGCACTACGCATGGTTCAGCCACCCACGGACAGCGAGTTCGTGGGGACAATTGAAAATGATACGGAGACTCTCCATAGGCTCCTCACGAAGGAGCCAGGATCGTCCTCCAGCTCTGACTCCAGCAGGGGGAGCCACCACTCTTCCCGGGAATGCTTCATGGCGCAGACCCCCGAGGGGCACGTCGAAAGTGTCTCCGGGGAAGAGGCCACCTCGACAAGCAACCCTAGCGGTAGGTCCGGGGAGGAGATGGTGACCCCATCTCGCCTAAGGATGGAGCAGCTGAGGGCCCGCAAGCTGGAGATCAATGAGGCCAGGCAATGGCTCGTCTGGGAGTACGCGAACATCAATCGTGAGATTGAACGCCGCAAAAGCGGTGGGCGCGCCCGTGCCACGGCCCGCACCGTACACCAAAGGATCCGCACCGACGACAGGACCCTTCCTCACTTCACTCGGGCGAGCCAAAACATCGCCGCAGCAACGGCCTTGTTGCACGGCCTTCTAGAGGCCACGACGTCCGAGGATCGCCGCGCCCACCGAGAAATTCGCACGTTGCTCGAGCGTGCGGCGACGCAGCAGGCAGAAAGCTCATTGTCCCAATGACGTGAGCCCGACGCTAGCCAGCGCACGCCCTCAGTGCGCCCCACCAAGGACGCGTCCGTTCACCAGACACCGCCAGGCGGCAGGCAGCCCTCCGCCGTCCTTGTACATCAACGTCTCGGCCACGACCGCGACATGCGCAGCACCATCGACGCCCGCAGGCGCGCCCACGGCGACGCAGGAGAGGCAACCCGCCGTGGCTACCATCCTCGATGTGGCGGACGCTACGACAGCGGCGAGGACCGAAGCCCGAGCCCTAGCCTACCAGGCCCTCAGGCCTTCGGCCGACACATCCTCAATGCTGTGTTCCCACTAAGGTACCGGCCGCCAACCAACATCTCTAAATATTCTGGGGAAACAAACCCTGGGCTTTGGCTCGAAGACTATCGGCTTGCATGTCAAGCCGGTGGTGCGAGTGATGACGATTTCATTATTCGCAATCTCCCACTATTCTTGGCCGATTTGGCACGAGCATGGTTGGAGCACCTACCGTCCAACGCCATTCAAAGTTGGGCGGATCTTATAGAGATCTTCGTGGGCAATTTCTAGGGCACGTACAAACACCCCGGAAACCCATGGGACCTCAAGAACTGCCGCCAGAAGGCCGATGAAACCCTCCATGGGTACATCCGACGCTTCTCTCGGCAGTGCAACGAGCTCCCTAACGTTGCCGATGCCGACGTGATAGGAGCCTTCCTATCCGGGACAACCTGCGAGTTTTTGGTTCACAAGCTAGGGCGCAGGGGCCCACGGACCACCAAGGAGCTCCTGGACATCGCCACCAGCCATGCCTCAGGGGCGGAGGCAGTTGGAGCCATCTTCGACTGCTCCGACGGCAAGGCGAGGCGGGACGAGGACGCCCATGAGGGTGCCTCCAACCGTCCCGCCAAAAGAAAAAACAAGAAGCAATGGTGCGACAGCTTGCTCGTGGCTGCCGCCGACCGCAAGGGTGGCCGGAAGCCCATGGAGGGCGCTCTGAACCACTTTGAGAAAATGCTCGAGGGGCCATGCCCAAACCATGCTTTCCCGACCAAGCATCTATACAAGGATTGCGGCCTCATGCGCAAATACTTGTCCGGGGGCCTCAACAAAGGGGAGCAGGGGAAGGAACCTGCCCCTACCACAGACGACGCAGAGGAGAAGGACGACGCCTTCCCGATGCCCAACGGCACCCTCATGATCTTCGGAGGATCAGCAGCCTATGACTCCAAACGCCGCTAGAAGGTCGCGCGCCGTAAGGTCTATACGGCCATACCAGCCACACCCGTCTTTCTCCGGTGGTCAAAATCTATCATAACCTTCGACCGGACCGACCATTCGGATATCGTCCCACACCTAGGAAGGTACCCACTGGTTGTCGATCCGATCGTCGGCCCCAAGTGACTCACAAAAGTACTGATGGATGGAGGCAGCGGCCTCAACATCATGTACGCCAAGACACTCAACGAGATGGGCGTCGACCGAATGAACCTCCGCCCCATCCGAGCGCCCTTCCATGGCGTCGTACCTGGCAGACAGGCCGTACCACTGGGGCAGATCGATCTGCCCGTCACTTTTGGGGATTAGTCCAATTATAGGACTGAGACCCTTACCTTCGACGTGGTAGGGTTCCCCAGAACCTTCCACGCCATCCTCGGACGTCCATGCTACACGAAGTTCATGGCCGTTCCCAACTACACGTACCTCAAGCTGAAGATGTCGGGCCCCCATGGGGTCATCACCGTCAGCACCTCCTTCCATCGCGCTTATGAGTGCGAAGTCAAATACTGCGGCCATGCCTCAGTAGTCGCCGCCTCCGAAGAGCTTGCCACCCTCAGGGAGGAGGTCGTTGAAGAAACACCCAACGCAAAGAGGTTGTCTGGATCGTTTGAATCAGCGGAAGGGTCCAAGGAGGTCCTCGTGGACCCCAGTAGCTCTGAGGACAAAAAAGTCCGCATCAGAACCATGCTCTCCTCTAAATAGGAAAACGCGCTCGTCGACTTCCTCCGCGATAACAAAGACGTCTTTGCGTGGAAACCCTCGGATATGCCAGGCATCCCGAGGGAGGTCGCCGAGCATACCCTAAAAATCCTCCTAGGCTCTAAGCCGGTGAAGTAACTCCTGTGCCGCTTCGACAAGGAAAAACGCAGGGCCATCGATGAAGAGATAGCAAAACTGTTAGCTGCTGGGTTCATCAGGGAAGTACACCACCCAGAGTGGTTAGCAAATCCTATTCTTGTGCGAAAAAAGAGCGGGAAATGGAGGATGTGTGTCGATTACACGGGCCTCAACAAGGCGTGTCCAAAGGATCCGTTTCCTTTGCCATGAATAGACCAAATAGTCGATTCCACCTCAGGGTGCGAAACCCTCTCCTTCCTTGACGCATACTCGGGCTACCACCAGATCATGATGAAAGAGTCTGACTAGCTCAGGATGTCTTTTATCACCCCCTTTGGATCATTCTGCTACATTTCAATGCCGTTCGGTCTGAAGAACGTAGGGGCAACTTATCAGCGCTGTATGCTCAACTGCTTTGGGGACCTCATCGAGCGGACCATTGAGGCCTACGTCGACGACATCGTAGTTAAGTCCAAACGGGCTAACCACCTTGTCACCGACCTCGAACAAACCTTTGCAAAACTCTGGGCAAACGGCATCAAACTCAATCCCGAAAAATGTGTTTTCGAGGTCCTGAGGGGCATGCTGCTCGGCTTCATTGTCTCCGATCGTGGCATCGAAGCCAACCCGGAAAAGATCTCAGCCATCACAAGGATGGGCCCGATCCAAAACATAAAGGGGGTTCAGCGGATCACAGGGTGCCTTGCCGCCCTCAGCCAATTCATTTTGTGCCTCGGCGAACGAGGACTCCCCCTTTATCGACTCCTGAAGAAGTCCGACCGCTTTGAGTGGACAGCCGAGGCCTAGGAGGCGCTTGACATGGTTAAGCAATTTCTAACTAAACCCCCGGTCCTGGTCCCTCCAAGCAATGGAGAATCCCTCCTCCTGTACATAGTGGCCACCACACAAGTGGTTAGCGCCGCCTTGGTAGTAGAGCAGGAAGAAGAGGGACATGCCTTCAAGGTAAAGCGCCCTGTATATTTCATCAGCGAGGTATTATCCGACTCCAAAACCTGCTACTCCCAAATTTAGAAACTCCTCTACACCATCCTCATCACCAAAAGGAAGCTACTCCACTACTTTGAGTCACACCCTGTGACAGTCGTGACGTCGTTCCCCCTCGGTGAGGTTGTCCGTAGCCAGGACGCTATAGGAAGAACCGCAAAGTGGGCGCTCAAGCTAATGGATCAGGGCATTGCTTATGCCTCTCGGACGGCGATCAAATCCTAGGTACTGGCCTACTTCATCGTGGAGTGGACCGAAGTCTAGATGCCGCCAGCAGTCGTTGATCAAGAGTACTGGACAATGTACTTTGATGGATCGCTGATGAAAAAGGGCGTCGGCGTAGGACTAGTCTTCATATCACCCCTCGAGGTCCACATGAGGTACATGGTTCGGCTCCATTTCCCCTCATCAAACAATATCGCAGAATACGAAGCGCTCATCAACGGCCTACGAATCGCCATCAAGCTGGGCATCCGATGCCTCGACGTCAGGGGTGACTCCCAGCTGGTCGTCAACCAGGTCATGAAGGAGTCGAGCTGCCACGACGCCAAGATGGAGGCATACTACCAAGAAGTCCGAGGCTGGAGGACAGATTCGACGGCCTCGAACTCAATCACATCCCAAGGTGTCTCAACAAAGCAGCCGACGTGCTCACGAAAGCAGCATCCGGCCGAGAGCCAGTCCCGACAGGTGTCTTCGCCAGTGATCAACGCAAACCTTCTGTACGCTACACAGGGTCGGAACAGGCCGATGATGGCCCTTCTAATCTAACCCCAGGGGCCAATCCACCAACTGCTCCGCCCGACCCCGAGGTCATGGAGCTTGAAGAGGACCCAGCCACAGAGTCCGACCCTCCCGACGACTGGAGAACACTTTACCTCGACTACCTCCTCCGTAACACACTACCGGCTAACAAGACGGAAGCCCGACGGCTCGCACGTCGCGCCAAGTCCTTCGTTCTTGTAGAAGGCAAACTCTACAAACGGAGCCATACTAGGATCCTACAGCTCTGTATCCCTAGCGAACAGGGAAAACTTCTGCTGAGCGATATCCACGGTGGAGTCTGTGGTCACCATGCCGCGCCAAGGACCTTGGTTGGAAACGCATTCCAAAAGGGCTTCTACTGGCCCACCGTAGTAACCGACATCGAGCAAATTGTACGCACCTGCGAAGGGTGTCAGTACTACGCTCGGCAGATTCACCTTCTAGCCTAGGCGCTCTAGATGATCCCCATCATGTGGCCCTTTGCGATCTGGGGGCTCGACCTGGTTGGGCCACTCAAAAAGGCGCCCGAGGGCTTCACCCATCTACTTGTCACCATAGACAAGTTTACAAAATGGATCGAAGCTCGACCGATCTCCACGATCAAATCCGAGCAAGCTGTGCTATTCTTTCGTGACATCATCCATCGCTTCGGAGTACCGAACTCCATCATCACAGACAACGGCACGCAGTTCACTGGCAGGAAATTCATTCGATTCTGCGATGAACAACACATCTGGATCGATTGGGCCACCGTCGCGCACCCCCGGACGAACGGGCAGGTCGAGCACGCAAACGGCATGCTCCTACAAGGCCTTAAGCCCAAAATTTTCAACCGGTTGAACAAGTTCGGCGCGCGCTGGCTCGCTGAGCTTCCGGCCGTGCTCTGGAGCCTAAGGACATCTCCTAGCCAGGCCACCGGCTACACACCCTTCTTCATGGTCTATGGTTCTGAGGCCGTTCTCCCAACGAACCTTGACTACGGAGCACCAAGAATCAGAGCATACGACGAACAGGGGGCCGAGGCATCCCACCAAGATGCCATGGACTAGCTAGATGAAGCCCGCGACATCACCCTCCTCCATTCAGCTAAGTACCAGTAGGCGTTGCGATGGTACCACAGCCGACGGGTGTGGGACCGAGCCTTCAACGTTGGGGACCTCATCCTCCGCCTTGTGCAGAGCAACAAGGACCGCCACAAGCTCTCCCCGCCCTGGGAGGGGCCGTACGTCGTCACGGAAGTACTTCGCCTGGGCATCTATAGGTTGAAAACCATAGATGGCGAGGTCTTCACCAACGCCTAGAACATTGAGCAGCTACGTCATTTTTACCCTTAAATAAACGCATGTTTTTCCTTATCAGTTTTTGTCCTTACAAATCCCTGATCTTTAGTGACATCCAACCCCTGCAAATTGCTAGGGGCCAGACCTCACTTGGGGGCTGATACAAATAATACAAGCACATTCTGCAAACGCATCCTGCGCTGTCTTTGCAAATCTTCATCTAAGTTTTTTCGGTTCTTCTCATAACAAGTCCTAAAAACTAAGATTTCAGGAGCAAGTTCTAAGTACAACTGGTAGGACTGTGGGAGACCCACGCCCCAGCGGCTACAACCTCTTTGCTCACCAGCATAATCAGAACTACTTCACCTGCATTCCTAGTCTTTTGCAACTTGGGCCATGGGAAGGCATCAAAACCTCTTCACAAAAAGAGGGAACTGAAAAACTGTTACTGTTTTCTGTAACAAAACATGAAAACTTGTTCATTATTGCACAAATTCACCACTTACAAAGTGATTTCATCACACAAAGGACTAGGGTACTCCTAAAATCCAAAGGACTGTTCACTCGGGGGCTTCCCCAAACTTATTCAATTACAGTCTCTGCTTAGCTTTACTACGAGTACTACTGCGGTCGCCGCGCCAAGCTCTCCATCGGCAGCGTCCGGGCATGTACATGGACTAGTTCGTCTACTGTGGACGCCACGCCAAGCTCTCCATCGGTGATGTCTAGGCATGTAGACGGACCAGTTCATCTACTATGGCCGCCACGCCATGCTCTCCATCGACGACGTCCCACCGCTCCGCCAGATCTTCGAAAGCGCCGTCATCTGCAACAATGAGCACCACACCGGCGACTGTGGTGTCCCTCCACCAGGACGCCCAGGGACTACACCATCATCATTAGCCGCAACCCCGACGACAGCACCTCCACTAGGACGCCTCGGGACTATGCCATCGTCATCAACCGCAACCCTGACAACGGCGACAAGGCGAGAAGCGCCTCCCGCTGAGGGAAGGCCACAACCAACAGCGGCAAAGTCGACAATGCTCATCGCCCTCTGGCACTTTTTCTCCTTCAGCAGCAGCGACCCCTCAGCACAGGTGAACCACGCCATCTCATCTACGTTGGATGACCTCCAGCTCGACATCGCGCTCCAGAATCACGGGCGGACTTATGAGTTCTTCTCTCCCTGACCTTACCCTCTCTTACTCAGGAGCCAATGCATTCGGAGAGAAGAAAGGAGAAGAGGTGGTGGCTCAGAGGCTGGTGGGGAGGTGGGGCGAGAACTCTTCCCCCCCCCTATTTAAATAGGGGGCTTAGCAGCTAAGGAAAGGCGAAAGGTTCGGACGAAAAACTTTCTACCTTCCCCTATTCAATGCAAATGCGAAATCAATGCTGACAGAAATTTGAGGGGACGCGCCGGAAACGACAGGACGCGCTCTGGTCGATGGGACACCGCCTAGAAAGCCAGAACGTCACCCGGGCATGGCCCACCACTAATGCGCCCCGGACGCGAGAACCGGGGCACGCTCACCTGTAGGCAACTCTCCACTTCCCCAAGCAGGACCATGGAACGACCCAACGATGGAACCTCCCTCCAGGGGGAGCCCAGCAGGCCTCCCGGGTTGATCGGGCGGCCTAGGCAAAACCACCAACAAACGACCGATTGAAAGATAAGTACCCCTGTTTACTTACTTTGAGTGTTGAATTCTTTACCGAGCTTCTGACCCCAGCAATGGCAGAGGCACGGACATCGCTCAGGGGCTACCAAGGGTGCCTATTTGTCTAAAAACACCCTCTTAGCCTGACCCCTCCTTACGTTTAAAAAAACCGGAAGCACGGCGTATGGGAACAAAACGTGAAAACAACTGGGCAAACCAACAGACCCTACGCCCCGACGGCTACGGTGCTTTTTGTTCACCAGCATAATCACGTTCACAGTTCCTCACATTACTAGCCTTGGCTCCCGCCTTCCCGAAAGGAGTTTGGAGGTGTCCACCTATAGAGCCCCCCTTCAGGGGGGAAGCTGGCAGATCGCTTAAAAATCAATCGCAAAAACAAAAGTAGCGATACTTATGCAGGTTGCGCCGGCCTCGCCGAAAACATCGGACCCGAACCTGGCTCAGACATGTCTGGTAGGAGCTTCCCATGGCTCATACCACCAAGGTAACATTATCGACCCCCGCTTTTGTTTTGACTAAACTATATGTTAAATTCATACGTCCAAACATTGCATATGCAAATTCTTGCATCCCAACGCTTCGTGTCGCGTCGGGAAGCGATAGCCGCTTCATTCAATATGAGCGACGCCTGACCGGGGTTCGAAGGCTGCCCCGCGAAGGGCTCGAGGCTGCCTTGTGTCAAAAAAGAGCCAGGGGAGGAAAACCAAAATGAGCCCCAGCGGCCTTGCCCGACCCTATCCAGAAATGAACAGGGACATTTCGACCTTTCTCGTTCAATTCTAACCTCGAGCCAGACCAACAGAATCTCCATCGAGGAGAGGCCAATGGGCCGCCTGAGCCCAACAAACGGCTCGGGCATCTGCCAGGAGGCGGGTTCAGAAGTAGTGGAATGCCATATGAGAGCTCTGCCGACCCCGTCAGTGAATGATGGATCCGGATTTCACATGAACATACCCATCAGCAAGCTCATTGAGCACGACACTCGAGCCATCGAGGCAAGTGTCGTCAACTCAGCCCCTCTGGCCGCAGAAACTAAGGACGGGGTAGCACGCGAAAACACGGCCGACCCCTAGTAGACCCTCAAGGGCTCGGGGGCTCGAGCCACTCGATCCAAGATCGAGAGACCGAGGTTCGGTGGCTGACCAGCGAAGGGTCCGGGGCCACCTCGCGTCGAACAAGAGTTAGGGGAGAAAACACAGATGAGCCTCAACAGCCTTTGCCTAACCCGCATTAAGGCGAATAGGGTCATCTCAACATTCTTGTTCAATCCAGCCTCTAGCCGAGCCCATAGAAACCCCATTGAGGGGGAATCTATTGGAAGGCAGGCAAAGGAGTAATGGAACGCCCCCCGAGGGCTTCACCGATCCCGCCGTGAAGCAAACGGGATCGGATTCTGTCTGAACATCCCTATTAGCGAGCTCATAGCGCACGATCACGCAGCGATCATCGAAGTCCTAGGTAAGAGGTATGAGTAAACACAAACATAAGTTCGCCTCCCTCGCTCTGGTCTCCAGTAACATCCGACCCCAGCAGCCACAAGGGGTCGGATCTCACTCGGGGGCTGATAAAGGTATGGGTATCTCCTTTCTTTTTTCGAAAAAACATTACATTAGATCTCCTCCTCGCATCAAGACTGGCGGCAAGATTCAGGGGAACAGACTGGCAAGATGGCATCGTTGCCGGGGATCGAACTCGGATCACCCGCGTGAGCCCACGCCCCGACGCTACAGTAATTTTGCTCACCAGCACACTTAAAATTCCCTCCACAAAACTTCGGACCCTACGGTCTTAACAAATGGAAGGATCGATTGTCGAAATCTTTTCATCACAAAAAAAAGAAGAAGGTAAGATTTAACAAACAAAATGAAAATTATAAAATCATTTCCAGGACACAAAAGCACTGGCACTTGTTCACATATTACGAATAAGTGTTTATCAAACCAATTCCACTAACTACTTCCGCGAAGGGAGAACCTCTTCTTTCAGCTTGTCCGCCAGGTTCCGCGCAAGGGGAGCCACTGCCTTCTCCATCTCATCTAGCTTAGCGTCTTCATAGACAGGCATGAAGCCTTGGCTCATCACCCCCAGGTTGATCTCCTGAGCATAATGGGAATGGGCGACAGTGAAGGCTTGGGTGATCCCAAGGCAAAAGGCGCTCTCCTCAAGCTAGCCCACGTGCGCCATGATACCAGCAGCATAGACCATGAGGGAATCAGCCCCCTCCCCTTGCGTCACCCGCAGGTCATCATAGACCGCCAGGACAGTGGAAGACAGGCGATCATATTCATCACCTTCAACTTGAAGAAGCCCCCGTGCCTCGGCGAGATCAGCGCGCAGACCGGTAGAAACTTCTTTGGCATCTAGCCGTTGGGCCACCTCGACTCCAAGATCCACCCAGCGTGCCTTGGCCTCTCGACGTGCTTCGTCACGCTCTCGGATGGCCCGATCGACCACCACAGCATCCTGGTTCGCCTTCTCCTACAACATCGCGGACCTCTCCTCAGCCTTTAGCTTGAGGTCCAGCTCCGTCTGCAGCTCCGCTAGGAGCTCGCTAGCCCACTCACTAGCCGCGGCATTCTTCTAAAGCAGCTCGTCTCACTCCTTTTGGAGCTTGGCGATCTCCTCCTCATCTAGCTTCGTCCTCGCCGACAAATCCTCAAACATTGCATGGAACTCCTCCACGTCATGACGCGCCTCGGCCTCCCGCCGCTGGACGATAGCAAGCTGCGCGCTCACATCTCCTCGCAGCCGAGCCTCCTTGGTGAGGCGGTCCCACTCCGCCTTTCGCTCATGGAGAAATCGGGATTTGTTCTGGCTATGGGCAGCAAGATTCTAAAAAGAAGACCGGTATCTAAAAAACACAAGGATACGAAAAGGAGGAGAACAAGGAGAATACCCGACTAGAAGGAACGATGATTTCGCGTAGGGCTCCATTGGCCTGGTTCAAGGCATTGATCACGACCAAGAACCCGATGTCAAGGTTCTCCTGCTCCACACTCTCGGCAACATCATCAAGCGAGAACAGAGCCGACGACGAATCCCGAGCATCCATCCAATGGAGCGTCGGCTTGCTTCGCGCGGGGGAACGGCTGCCCCCCGACAATAGGGCTGGGGGCGATGGCCGACGAGTCCTTCCAACCACCGCCAAGACACTCGAAGACCCACCAGTCGTATCCTTCCTCGTCCGGCCCACCTCGGAGGCCACCACGGCTGCATCCGACCCCGCCGGGCCTAACGCGGTCGTGGCCTCCCCTATCTGGACCTCCGGTAGCGCGGACTGTGCCGCTCCCTCGGATGCCACTGTGGCCGCATCCAACTCCACTCGATCCGCGTCAGGCGCCGTCTCTGTGGCCACCGGAGGCGCGGACTATGCCACCCCCTCGAACATGACCACGGCTGCGTCCGGCTACTCCTGGCCTGATGCGGTCGTGGTCGCCTGTTCAGCAACCACCACGGGCGCCGTCGGAGCGGCCAACGAAGCCACGATGCTCCCGCCTGAAACAGGGGCGACGTCGGGTAGCACCAGCCGTCCTGTCTGAAGGGCACGACCCCATCGCAAGAATCTACAAAAGAGGAAGAAGCATAAGATCAGAATAGAAAAATAAAGGGAACAATGAGGGGAGTCGATGACGTACTCTGATGCTTTCGGGCGGCGGGTATGTTTTGGGGACGAACCCCTGGACCCCTGCTCCAACTCATGCGGGGAGGACCGTTTCGAGCCTGCCCCCTGCTCTGAGGCAGGAGGGCTCGTCTCCCTTGTCTCATGAGGCGCGGTGCCAGAGCCGCTCCCCTCCATCACCTCTCGGGGCATGGCGTCGAAGCCACTCCCCTCCACCATCTCATGGGGCGTAGCACTAGAGTCGCTCCCCTCCATCACCTCTCAGGGCGCGACGTCAGAGCCGCTCCCCTCCACCATCTCATGGGGCATAGCACCAGAGCCGCTCCCCTCCATCACCTCTCGGGGTGCGGCATAGGAGCCACCCCCTCCACCAGCACCGCGGGGATGGTCTCGGATTCGACCCCTCCCGTCCACCGATCCTCTACCAGTACCCCGAGGGTAGCGGCGGATCCACCGGCTCCCACCGGACCCAGGGATAGGCCCGGCTCCACTGCTCCCGTAGACTCGCTTCCCTCCGCGTGGAACGGGAAGGGTCCCTACAGGGGCAACGAGTCCTCATTCACTAGGTCACCCAATCCACAGTGGTTGCTTCCTCATCTGACTCATCGTCATCATCATCGTCTTCACTGCTTGTCTCCTCTCCTCCATCTTGAGCTTGCTGCTTCCGTATCGCCTTCCTCTTCACAAGCTCCCGCGTCTTCTTGTCCCAACCAGTCACGGCGCGGTTCGCTGCCGTCTGGGTTGGGTCCTTCAGCAACGGAGTCGGGCTGTCCTTGAAGTGTAGTCCCGCCGGCTGGTCCCGCCATCCCAAGGTTAACATCAGAGGATAGGAAATTACAAGAGAGGAAAGGAGCAAGAGGCAAGAAAACTTACGAAGTCAACAAACCCCGGTTCCGGTCGCATCGGGGGATGCCCTGGCACTGGATACACAAAGTCAAGGACAGCGCCAGTAGAGTCCTTCGTGGGCTCCATCGCCTCCTTGATTCGCTGCGCCACTTCAGAGAAAGGGAGCGCCTCGTCAACGAGCACCATCCCTTCAAACAACGCTTCGGGCACCATCTGATATAGGGGAAGTACGTGCGCCATCAGTGGCACCACCCTCCTCGCATGGTAATCGCCGATGATCCCTGACCCCTTTACACCCCTCTGCTTCAGAGTTTGGATGGTGGCGAGAAGGCTATTGAGTTGCTTCTTCCTCTTGCCCGAGACGCCCCACCCCCACGACCCCGGGGCCTCCAAGATGTAGCGCTCGGTGAAAGCTAGCAAGGGGGCAGCGGTGTCGTTCTTGATATAAAACTATTGCGAATGCCACCCCTTGTTGGAGGTGGACAAACGCATTAGCGGGTACATCCTCCCTCGGTTGTTGCGGAGGTGGATGCTGGCACACCCCATCGGCGTATGCAGCTCTTGCTGCCCGACCCGCCTCTTCACCAGATTAACAGCAAAGATATACCGCCATAGGTCAAAGTGGGGATCAATCCCTAAGAACCCCTCGCACAGGGCGATGAACGCCGCAATGTGCTGGATCCCGTTGGGGGAAAGGTGCTGCAGTTCCACCTGATAATAGTCTAGCGATCCCCAGAAAAATGAATGGGTGGACATGGCGAATCCTCGCTCATGGAAGTGAGCAAAAGACACGACGTACCCTTCAGGCGGCTGCGGCTCCTCCTCCTCACCGGGCAGTCGCCACTCCTCGGCGGTGGTCAACGGGCAAAGGAGGCCTCGACGGACGAGGCCCTCCAGGCGCCAAAGGGAGATGTTGGATTTGTACCCCGGGTCCATTGCGACAATGGGAGCAGCACAGAGAAGAAGGCAGCAGCGAGTTTGACGGCGGTGGCAGCGTGGGCGCAAGAGGCTAGGGCGATTGGCGGTGGAGGTTTCAGACATGAAGGCAAGGGGGCGAAATACGGAACCCTGGGGGCGAACCCCGTGGTTTTATAGGGGCGACAGATGCGAGAAGGGCAACCGTCTGCCTCGATCTCCGGGACTACCACGTGCACCGTCGCATCACGTCACGGGACACGCGCTCGCGATCCCTATCCTCTCCCACCAAAATTGCGCTAGACGGTTTGCCTTCCCGAAGCGACCGGACTCTTTTCCCGCAGAGGGGACGTAGACCAGGAAAATCTCTTCTCTAATCCGTCTGGGCCCATAATGACCGGGGGTCAGCCCAAACCAACTCAATGGCCGCCCCAACGAAGGATGGGCCCGCGAGAAACCAGAACTCAAAGACGCAAGTGTCACCATGGCCTTGATCCGTAGTCAGGACCCAGCTAGGCCAGAACTGAGTAAAATTCCCGCGAACGGAATACCACGATTCCCTTAAAAATATCCCGTCGACAAAAAACCAAGTTCTTCAACCTTACCCATGAAGGGTTCGATACTACCCCCCGGGCGACTCTGCTTGAGTCACCCAAGGGCTCGAGGGCTACACCCATCGGGTGCGCTCGCGCGCACCCTCTGGCAAATTAACTCCAACGAAATTGAAAACACCCCCCGGACAATTCTGTCTGAATTGCCCAAGGGGTCGGGGGCTACTGTCGGGGACCTAACACCAGGGTACCCCAGGAGGTGGAACCGATAGCCATCGAACGTTAAAAACTTCTGGACGGACAAGGGCGCTGCTGCGTTTCTTGCCCGATTGACGGGAGTTCGGTTCCACCTCGCCCGACGCCTTTGGGCCAGCTCTACCTCGCCTGAGGGTTTAGGGATAGACTCCGCCTCGCCCAACCCCCGAGGGCCAGGCTCGGTCTCGCTCGAGGGATAAGGGCCAGCTCTGCCTTGCCCAAGAGCTTAGGGATTGACTCCGCCTCGCCCGACCCCCGAGGGATGGGCTCGGTCTCGCCCGAGGGATAAGGACTGGACTCCGCCTCGCCCAACGTCCGAGGATGAACCTCGCCTCACTCGATGTCTAAGGACTAGTTTTGTCTTGCCTGACAACCTCTCACTATTCCCTCATGATGATAGGTGCGGGGTAGGACAAGATGTTCGGGTCAACCGCGGCTTCAAGGACCATACCCTGTGCCCCGGTAGGAAAAGTACTGCCAGGGAACGACGGGATGGGTGCTCTAGACCCTCCCAGACATAGCAGAATCTGAAAAGTGTTGCAGGTGCGTGCCCTTCGCCCTATAGAGTTGTAGGCGCCGCCTTCGGCTCTAGGACACGGAACCCGACGTAGATATGCGACAACCACTATGGTCCAGGAAAGGACTCGCGTCCTCCACAAATGACGGATGTACGGTCACCACGTTATGATCACAGGGGAGTGGCATCCGCTTCCCGGCCCCTCAGGTCCACCAGATCGGAGAGCTCGCTTCAGCCTCCGGACGCCCTCTCCAATCGGAAGACCTTGCCCACAGTGCTACTCTGGACCCTGACCCCACGTCCCTCCGACAGGGACTCATAGGAACCAAAATGTGGCAGAACCACCCGAAATAGCGTACTTACGGAGGCGCTCGTCTTCCACCAGACACTAAGCACCCCGAAAGCCACTACCGCGAGCGGTATCTGTCGGACACACCCCGAGGGAGAGCCCGAAAGATCCACATTTTTCCCCAAGGATCCAATAATGAAAATGAGTTACAACACAAGTCCATCTCATACATTAGAGTTTCTGAAAAGTACATTATTACAATACCAAATTCAGAGTTCGGAATGATAAACAGCGGAATATTAAAAGATAACATCTAGCGATAAGATAACGAGGATTTCGTCTGAGCCCACCAGAAGAATCCTCCACACAAGGTACTCCTCAAGCTTCACCTGCAACAGGGGTAAATAACCCTGAGTACACAATGTACTCGCAAGACTTATCCGATAGTGGGAATACTCTCCCGACTCCAAGGAATATGCTAGGCTTTATGGTTGCTGGTTTTCTTTTAGCCAAAAGCAGTACTAATAGTGAGTCCTTATTGATATATTATTATTATCAGCCGTATTAAGTTTTTATCTAGTCAAGTTATATAAGCACCTGTGCTACTTTCAAGCAAGAGTTGAGCAATTGATATTGTTTCTTCTCCTTTTCCACTTCCAGTTCTTACTACGGTGCTAAACCACAGACAAGCCGTACCGGATAACCCGGCGATTCGCGAATCAATGTGCCCAGCTGGGTGCCCCGAAGACACACGCCCCGCTTGTACCCCAGGCACAAGCAGGACTAACCCACCACTCTCCTGTCCCGGGTGTCCAGGTCCCCGTCCAAACTTGGACTCCAAGCCCCCGCCTCTAAGTCCCAGACTTAGTGCGGTGCAAGGACCTCCACCACCTCCTCTTCCCATCAGTCGGTCCGGAAAGAGCCGGATCTGCGACAAGAGAGCAGCAAGCCTTCCCTACGCTCATACCCAAGTATGTGCTCGGGACAATAATCTGTGACTTGCCTAGAGTCATGTGTAACGACCGGTCCTTAATCGACACAGACAGGGAAAAAGTGTAACCGGGCTATGCCCTGTTGGCCGCAGGACACAACCCCTCACACCCACCAGTACCAAATCCACATCCCTGTCCGGTCACCATTTTCCTTTCCATTATTTCATCATGATATCATAGTTTAATCACCTATTTGCGAGTAACGACAGGTTACTCTCGCAACCGACATCCTGAGCATAGCAGCTACTCGACCTGTACTAGTAGGACTCATGGTGGATATATTTATGCATGTAGATTTCATAAAATGCCTGTAACGTAAATGCATATCATATAAATATATTCAGTGATCATTTAAAAATAGAGGTTATGCACCGGGGCTTGCCTTGGGCAGGTGCCGAGTCAGCAAAGTCAGTACCAACAGGCTCCTGGTCTCCCTCCTGTGTGAAAAGCTCCTCCTCGTACTCCTCGATCACCTCGTCGTACTCCGGATCACCGATGGGTACGAAGTCTACCTATTCGTGATCTACATGAAATGACGATGCAATGATTACACTATGACAACAGCAATTCTCAATGCAAAAGTACCTCTATTACATTACTAAGCGAGGTCTTTCTACTAAAGTCTAAGCTATATACCAGTCCTACTAACATGTATGACCGCGCCCTATATTCATATGATGACTACGGATATTCATACTCCTAATGCCAGTTTACGATAAAGCAAGGATAATAATTACGGCATTAAACGGCTCGTTCTATGGTTACCGTTTTTACAACAAGTATATAAATGCCTAAGGAACCTACGGTAACGATTTCAACGCTAAAGTCATCGTCGGTTTACCACAACAAATCTTGCAATTAAAGATCGATATACCGCTAAGCCCTCTACTTCAAGCTTATGGGCCTACCATCCTAACCACTAATGGGGAACCAACTGTACTAACAGGTAGTCGATATTTCCGTGAACCTAACAAACTTTGTTTCGCTATTTTTGGACAATCATGCAATTTACTACTAATTATTGAAGTTCAGTTCATAACCTAAATAGATAAACAATTTCTAATACAATGAAATGGAGAAAATGAAACCTCCCTGGCCGGCCCACGACGCGCGGCCCGACCCAACTCGCCATCCCGCCCGCGCGCGACAGCAGCCAGGCGCGCGGCCCACACGGAGGCGCGGCCCAGATGGCCAACGGCCCGCGAAGGGGAAAGCCTGCGCGCGCGGTAAAAATGCACGAACACCCCCAACGAACTCAGCATTTACTACGAGCTCTACGGTACTGTTTCGCTACTCTACCGTTTTACACCAGCACCCTCCTACTTCCTCTTCTTCACTGCAAAGAGGTCACTGCCCCCCCCCAGGGCGCGCACCGGCGCGACGGCACGGCACCGGGCGACCACGCCGGCCTCACCTGAACCCCTACAACCTACCTAAGGGGTCGATAGGTACCTGGATAGCACGTAGAAGCTACTGGAGGCGACACGACGAGCAGAGATGCAGGCACAACCTCCCTCCCCGGCGGTGGCTCCTGACCTGCAAGAGCGAGCGCGTTCCCGTGAGCAACATCGAAGGCGAGGCCAGCGCACGAGCTAGCGAGCACTAGGGAGCACTCACCGACACCCCTGCGTTGACAGTTAGGTTGGAGGCGGTCTAAGCAAGGCTGGCCACGTGAGCTCGCGGCGGTGCGGTGATGACCGACGGGGGCACTACCGTGGCGGTGGGGCTGGCCTGCTGCGATGCTAGGACTGAGGTGCGCGGGGTGCTTAGGAGGACATGGCGAGTCTGTGGGTGCACTGAATCGCCACGAGGTGCACTGCGGGACTGGCTCGCCGCTGGAGGGCGTCGGCACGGCCTTATGGACCCAGTGGCGCGGTAGTCCAAAATTGAAGCACAGTGAGTCGAGAATGGCAGCGCGGTGGGGTAGGCTAGACGACCGGCTGTCTAACGGAGCTGCAAGCAAAGCCAATTGGAAAGCGGTGCACCCACTACGGCGAATTGGAAGAAAAGGTCGCGACGGCAAGGGGACAACGGATACAGAGGAGGTCCCGTCGCGGTATGGCTCACCAGCGACGTCAACGCTCGGTACTGACTTGCCTGGCCATGGGGAACCTCAGGGCGTGCTCCCGACAGCCGTTCGCATGGCCGCAGCAGCAAACGACGAAACACGGCATGGCTCGCCTGCGGGTAGTACTAGCCCACGGACACCGCAACGCGACGTCGAGGTGATGGCGAAGCAGGCCGTAGACCAGCGCGCAAGCAGCCAAGGGAGTCCAGGCGTGGTACCAACGTAGCCGCAGGCGACGCGAACGCGGGACCCGGTGGCGACACGGCCACGGTGGCGCAGAGCAAGGCGCGGGCAGAGCACGGCCGCGGTCCGGGCGCCACGCGTCGGTCGGCGAGGCGAGCAGCAGCGAGGCAGAGCGCGCAGGCGGGCAGCAGCAAGGCAGAGGGTCAAGACGTGCGGGGCGTGCGAGTGAACGGCGTCGTCAGCACAGCCGAGCGCGGCAGTGGCTCAGGCCTACGCGACACAGCGCGCTGGCAAGCCGACCGGGGTGGTGACCACGCCCAGCGCTCAGCCAGGTGGTGTGCACGATTTTTAAAGCAGCTAGAAATTACGTACGCCATGTCCCAAACTCTAAGCTAATTGCTCGATGCGACAAGGGGTACACCGAGCCATCACCCACGGTTGCGACATTTCGCTACTCCTTAAGACAATTGTTCCACAACTAATGCCAAAGGTGGCTTCGTCGACCACTTCAAAAACCGCCGCGGAGGGCGTCGTTTTGAAAGGTTTTGCGTCGAAACCCCAAACCCGACCCCCGAGACGTACGCGCTAGCCACCCATGTCATCGACCGTAACTTTTTATCATCATTCCCAAAACGTTTATAACATTTTGTGTTAACAAAATTTTGATTCAGGTAATAAACACGTTATGTGACACGAAACATAACCTTATGCTTTCCATTTCGTAAAAATGTTTCAAAGCCAAGCTTGGATTATAAAGCCTATCATACACCAATGCACATAAATCAGATGCTTACGAAATTATTTCAGCAAAACGTTACAATGTAACACCAGGGTGTTACACAAAAGGCGTGCGGAGCAAGGTTGGGCAAGGCTCATAAGTCAAAACCACTGTACCAGAGTCCATACCCTGCGCGGGACAGTACTCTGTAGCCATCCTGACATTCTACAGTGGCATCGACAGTATTGTAGACGCTTATCATCCTTTCGCACCCACCGGAATAGACAATAAGGCTTGGTAGACGTGAACAACAAGGCTAGGTAGCGTACACACCCAAGACCTCTCACTTGTAAAGCCGTCCCCTTCATCTATAAAAGGGGATGTGCTTCCTCCAACAAAGGGACCGACTTTTGACAACACAACACACACAGTCAAGCTGTTACCAAGCTCTTGGCATCCTTTCGACCCTTCCATCAGAGACTTAGGACCAGTTCCTCTCTCGATCGTTTGTACCCCTACTACGAACTATTTTTCGGTGCTAATAACACGAGCAGCAACAGGGGTATGCCGCAACATGGTCGGATCGACTAGTGGTAGAGGTGGAGCTCGGACGCGAAGGAGGAAGAAGGGAGAGGACATCAACGTGCAAACGGAGATCGAAGGTGTCATGAAGGGATGAATCGGCCTCAATTTTGGAGGGAGGAGGAACAATATCTTAGAGGAATATTTTCTCTTAGGACGCTTCTATATCCTACATGTCTCCAAAACAAACACTAAGATATAAAAGTGGAATATTTGCACGTCATCGATATCTCACTCACGATCCAAACATACTCTAAACTTGTAAACTCGACATACTCACCCCTATACATACACTGCAAAATACTCATTATTTTAAAATGACCCTCAGACTACGAGGACATGGTTTTCTTACTATAAAGGCATACACACATATTAACGAGAGGCTTGCAAATTTAGTATAAATACAAATGGTGAAATGTATACTCCAACTCTGTTTACTATGAGCTCTCTTATTGACTATGGATATCGCTGTTGGAGCGGGAAAGGAGCACGGCCGTGCTACCATACTCCCTCCATGTTCCTAAAAAAGTTGTTTTGGACGGTGACATGGTCTCCAAAGCATAACTTTGACTTCTTATTTTTATAAAAAATATTTATTGAAAAGTGATATATGTATATTTTTATGAAAGTATTTTTCAAGACAAATCTATTAATATGGTTTTCATATTTTCAAACTCAACAACTTAAAAGTTATTCACGATTTATATTGCTAATGATCAACCCAAACTTTTTCTTTTAGGAACATGGAGGGAGTATGGCCTGTGCAAAATTTTTGAATGAACCGGTAGAATATCGTATTAATTTCAATTGATGATAAGGATTAAGGAAGGAAGCATATACAACCTCTGGAGGCGAAAGAAACACTAATATTATATTTGATTTCAGAAATGAGATAAAGTCTTACTACTGGTACAAAGAATGAAGTCAATATTTTACTAAATTTGAAGAATAAATTTATGATGCATTCATCTAAAATAGAGAGATTTCTCAAACCAAACATCTTACCTTGTTCACGGGTTGAAACCAGTGTATTAAATCGTGGGCTTGAAACCAGTGTATTAAATCGTGGGCTGTGCCATTTATATAGCGACTTGCCACCTTAGTAGCCAAACACAGGCTAAATCTTACTATAGCGATTAAATTACATACATTGGAGCAAATAACTAGACCGGATTTATATTGTGTCTAGCAGAATTGTGCCTGATTTTATTTAAATTTTGTCCGTGGGAGTATGCGGCATTGATCAGGTGGCCATCCACTTATTAGTCAGTATACTCGGTAGTCACTGGTTAGCACAGGCAATCAACCAACCCAATAAGGACCTATTCGCTTATCTTATAATTTATCTTTTTCAGTTTATTTTTTTAGCTAAAACAATGTTTTAACGCTCGTTCTGGCAGTTCCAGATTCCGGTCATGGTCACACTCAAAATCGCAGGCGAATACGCATCCATCCATCCCTCTGCCGCACCCGCACGCAGCCCAACCACCTTTGACGTGTGCCGCACTGGTGTTTATCGCAGCGGACACTGGCGACAGCGGTGGACCCGCGAGGATTCCCGGCGCTCCTCCACTGGATCTGGCGGGGCGGCGGGGCAAAACGAAAACGAAGCCAATCCCCCGGAATGTGTGCTCGCCGCAGCCGCGTTGGCGTCGTCGTCTCCCCTGCGTTTGTTTTTCCTAGGAGCACCGGAGCTTCACCGCAGTCCGCACACCATCTTCAACAGGGACAAGCACTTTTCTTGCACCCAAACGCTTGGCCCATGCCATGCCCCAGCGCACGCACTCCCAGAAGGAACCGTCGCGCCTTCCACTATCAGTGAGGACTGGTCTTGGCAGGAATGGCCGGTGATGCTACGGGCCAGTCGCGCAGGGCCATACACCTCGGGTCGGCTGGCTCATCGCCGTCGTGCACTGTTCCAGCTGACTGCAGGTGCATGCGCAGCACAGTGAGTTTTCTACCAGCTCGGTGTCCAGCCAACTGCGGTCATCCCGGAGCTTGTTCGGCTAGCTGTAAAGCCGCTGATGCTGATTTATATGTCTGATTTTTTAAGAGAGAAAAATACTATACCATAACTTGTAAGCCAACGAATAAGCTGTCTGATAAGACCAGCCGAACACTCCCCTGAAAATGGCGCTTGTTAAAGCACGTTGTCTGTATTAAATATTTCTACCTTAATTATAAAGATACATAGATCTTTTGTGTATTCAAGAAAAAAGAGTTTTCTACCAGCTCATCTCCTACGATGCATGCGCGGGCGCGGTCCTCGTCACTCATGCAGCCTGTTCGCTTGGTCGTAAACGATCGTAAATTTTCAGCCATAACAGTATTTTTCTCTCACACCAAACCAGCCAGCAGTAATAATCCATGATCGTATACGTTCGTTTCAGCCCCAGACGAACAGGCTGATGAGCGCCATCGTTGAACAGACAGGGGGGCACTGCTCCTGGTCGTTCTCGGCCGTCGGATGTGAAAACGAACCCACCGTATCGACTCGCTTGGCCGGCCCACTGTCCTGTAACAGTGTCACGACTAGGACGACACAGAGCACTTTGCCTCGACATAGCGCGTGTTTAGTTTCCACCCTAAATTCCCAAAAAGTGCTACAGTAGCCATCACATCAAATCTTGCGATACATGCATGGAGCATTAAATGTAGACGAAAAAAACTAATTACACAGTTTGGTTGGAAATTGCGAGACGAACGTTTTGAGCCTAATTAGCCCATGATTGAGCACTATTTGCCAAATAAAAACGAAAGTAATACAATAGCCAAATTTCTAACTTTCACCCAACTAAACACGCCCATAGTGCAATACCCGTACCTTTTTACAAAAGCAAGGCGCACAAGATACCTACAACTACAAAGGAATCATTTCGATTTCAACACAACAACGCGGCGTAAGCAAGAAGCAGCTAGGCGACACGGTCCAAGGCGGTGACTGACAACCGTTTCGTGTTCGTGCCAATCCGGGCGACACCATCCCCAAAACCGCCACGAAATTCCCAAACTTCGCTCGTGTCACCTAGCCAAACGTACAACCTCCTCCGTCATCACAAGGCAAAATCGTGTTTTTACTAAAAAACAAGGCACAATCGTCCTCGTCTGACTCTCGTCCGCCCGCCCGCTCGTGCGCCTTCCTTTTAAAAATCCCCACCAAGAGTGACGACTGACGAGAGGACGGTAAACAATGGCGGCACCAGCTGCCTGGCCATCGTCAGCGCCTCCTCTGCGCGCCTGCTTCCTGCCACTTCTGCTACTCCTCGCGTCCTTCTCGGCAGCACCAACCTTAGCAGCAGCGCGGCCGTCGTCGTCCACCCCCAAGAAGCCTGCTGCTTTCCCGGCCGTCACTCCTCTGCACCTGCAAGCTCTGCAGCGCCAGCGGGCAAGCAGCAGCATCAGGGGCGGCGGTGAGCTCGTCGCCGCGGCCGCCAATGGCGGCAGCGGCGCGGCCAACGGTACCGCAGCGAAGAAGCCCTTCACGGCGCACTACTTCGCGCAGGAGCTGGACCACTTCACCTTCACGCCCAACGCGTCCATGGTCTTCCGCCAGAAGTACCTCCTCAACGACACCTTCTGGCGGAGGCCCAGCGGTGGCAACGACGCCGGCGCCGGGCCGCTGTTCGTCTACACCGGCAACGAGGGCGACATCGAGTGGTTCGCCACTAACACGGGATTCATGTTCGACATCGCGCCCAAGTTCGGCGCCCTCCTCGTCTTCATCGAGGTACCGTACCAACTTGTAATTGTAACCATGGTTGCTTACTTAGCAACCACTACTACTGTCGTAATCTTGGATGAATTAGCTAACATAGTAAAAAATCTTCGGCTCCACAATCCACATCTACCCAAGACAAATCTTTCGCTGTCGGTAACACTGACCTGACATATTCTTTTGCTGACGTTAACATTGCTTTGTCATATACAAGGAGCTGGAAGAAGGGAAAAAAAAGTCACAGAAAAACCACACTAATCCAGCATCACCCAGGCACTAGTTTCTCAGCTCGTCTGAACCGTGCGCTAGCTTGCTTTTCTAGTGATGGAGAAATTTCTAAAGGTGAGCCGAATCCCAACAGTCTCTGGAAATGCTCTCTATTTTTTAAAGGCAGCTAGACTTTCTAGCCATCTCTAGAAATAGAGGAATTTCTATATGTGGCTGAGAATCTTTGCCGTCTCTAGAAATGGATTTTTAGAGATAGTTGGTAATTTGGTCTACCTTTAAAAATAGGTGCATCATAGTAAAATATATAATTTTTCTGAATCAAGTCGAATGAAGTCAGATTTTATATAAAAGTTCTAGTTCTCGAAGAGATCTACAAATTTGCAGTTAGTGAGTTTTTCCATTTGAAATTATTTAAGGCCAAATTTTTAAAAAAAATTCAAATGGCTTCAGATGGAGAAACTATCTAAGCTAAAGTTATAGTACTCAAAGAGATTAGCAACTTTGTAGTTGACTACTTTTTTATTTAAAATCGTTAGTGTTAGAAAATTCTCTTTAATTTTAAGATTTTGAAAATTAGTTTTTAATTTTTTAAAGTACCTCAGATGAGAAATAACCTAAACTAAAGTTGTAGTACTCAAAGATATGGAACTTTATAGTTGACGACTTTCCGTTTGAAATCATTTAATACCCAAAAAATCTATTTTAGATTAATGATTTTGGTATTCATATTTTTTTTGAATTTTTCAAATGACTTGTAGCACCCGGTTTTAAGAACAAAACCAGATACGCACCATATGTGAGCCCAGAAAGTCAAATCTCACATATAGCTACAAATAAAGGTAATATCAAAAGACAATGCTTAAATAGATAGCGTATTAGTATAAAGATTATAACCTTAGAGTATAGACGGCGGAAAGACGACTCCGATCTTCAGGTGAAGACTCCAAATACACAGGGACAACTGACTGGTTGATCACAAGCCTAATTTCTCCAAACTTTAACAATCTGGTACCCATCCGAGATTTTTATCCAAATAATTGAAAAATAAAGCAAGCATAAGTACATGTCATACTCAACAAATATAACATGGGGTTCATGAGGCTCAAAAGGCTGATACTGGTTCACTGCGATTAGCTTTTAATGAGTCATCTTTTAGCAATTGGGTGGTAACAAAGTTATCATAAGCCCATAAACACATGATCAGATAAATATGAGTAATGAATAGCATAAACAGTAATCATTAATGAGCATATTCATCATCAGTATCATCCGTGTTCATCATCATTAACCATTAGTGATCATCTATTCCGTGAGGGTTCTAAGGCCGCTCGTGACCGTGAGCACGGCTGATATACCAGTTTTACACTCTGTAAATGTTGTACACTTTCACTGTAAGTTGTGATTTACCATTTCGCCCGAGGCGGTCAACCTCTTGACCCACTACCAAGGAAGGTCGGCAGGGTTCACTATGAAGCCTTTCAAAGGCTCGTCTAACAAGTTAGGGCCGCTAGGTTTCTGTGGCCTACGAATGTAGGGCTTCCCTTCCGACAGGCACAATGACGCGCAATCTATACACTGACGGACAGAGGCCGCACTATATCCAACCCGGAACATATCCCTCTTACGCCATAAAGGTAACCTCTAACAAGCTAGAAAATGTCCTCATACTGAGCTAAAGCCAGAGCCATATAGCCCTCACAGCTGTACTGTAAGTTCCGGATGATCACTTACAGATAAGTCCTTAGGGAGAGGAATCTAGAGCACTATAAAATAACCCAATGCTCTAGCCCCCTTTTCCATGTTGCTAAAAAGCATCTTTTAGTGTTTATTGCATATACCATTAGTCAAGTTACAAGATCATGATTGTTGTTAAGCACTAGCAAAGCTACCCAATGCAATACCCAATAGGAATCAAGGTACAAATACAAAAGACTAGGATATCCTTAGTGGTAGTCAAGGTAGACACATGCAGCATAAATTAAATGATTAAAGGTGTATAGGACAACAAGGATGATCCCACGCTATACTTGTCTTAAACATCAATCCTTCGGTAAGCTTTAATCTTCAACGTTCTTCTTCTTTTTATTCTTGATCACCACGTATATCTCATCGACTGGACGAAATCATAAAGCACCACACAAGCATCCATACAATCATATACGAAGCAAATAATAGATCTAAATTAGAACAGTACACCAAATATAAAATCAAGATGAAAAGTTTGTAAAATGAATCTACGTCTCACTACGAACACACAGACACGAAAAGCACGCTAATTGGAGTTACGGTTGAAAAGATACAACTACCGGAAGATCTGCTCATAAAACTATTAGCTTCATGTGTTTTAATTATATAATAACATATATAAGATATTTTATAGATACTATATATGGAATTAAGTCAAATTTAGATTCAAATTATAAAACTAAAGTAAAGCAAATCATATTTTATTTACAAAATCCAGTTGCATAATTGTTATTTAAGATATGATTTAAACCATGAAATTTTAGTATTAGTGACATGATAAACATCGTTACTAACGCGTAGATCTTGTTGCTATGAATCTAACGCAACTTGAATGGACTAAAACAGAATTAAAACGCAGAAGATATGAAATAAATAAGATTTCCTTTAATAAAATAATAGATTAAATCTAGCCACGAATTTTAAAAGTTAAAAACCTACTTAACAATAGTATTAACATGTAGATTATGAAATTACAAACCTAACGCAATTTGAACGGGTTAAATCGGAGTTAAAACGAAGAAGTTATGGCTAAAACAAAATCAGTGGCAAATCTGTAAATAAGTGAAAACGTATTTTGGATCTAAACCGAAAAACTACGCTTTCCGGAAGAAGAAAACGTATTGCGGGAATACGTCATGGACTGCGGGTTAATTTGCCAAAATATACACGGGCTCTTTAGCAAAAAGAACAGCGAAGGGGTATGTTTTAATCTGTACCATATATCTTAGATTGAACGGCTCAGCATGATATATATATATATGGCTAGCAGAAGGGGCTTATGTGGCACATGGCCGAAAAAAAAAGAAAACGAAGGGGAAACAGTCATACGGTGGCTGATTGATACAAACAATGATGCTAAGATGTAGAGAACGAAGAGAGGTACCTTGTGATGGCAGTGGCGTGCGGCGACGACGATGGTGACGACGACGACGAGGGAAGGAGGGAAAAATATAATTTACTACACGAGGGATTTTTCAAACTAGGGGCTCCCCATACGGTAGTTTTGGTGTGCTTTGCCCAAGGGGTTGGTTGATATATATAGAAAGAAAAACTCCCCACATACACGTCAACTAGCGATATGGTACTAATTGATGTTACCCCCTCCACATTTACTAATGGGCCTAAATAATCATTAAAGCCCATTAGTAAATAAATGCATGGGCCTTTAGGATTTATTAGGATTATTGCACATGGGCTTTGAGCGTTGGAAAAAATGAGAGATTTATTATTTTCGGAATTAATTAATTTTATGGATAAAATAATTCTAGAAAAGTGCAGAATTAATATTTAAGCCACGAAAAATACTCCGAGACCTTCGAAAATTTGGGAAAATTTCTCAAAGACAATTTGGAACATGATGAACCCAAATAAAGTATTTGGAGCTCATAAAAATATTTTTGGGAACTTGGAACATAAAGATTAAGGTGAAGGAGGTAGGAATTAAATTCCAGAAAGAAGCTGAAAAATTCCTAGAGATAGATATTCGTCTTCTAAACGTATAAAAACACACATTTTGCATATAGAAACACGAGATGCGACCGGCATGAATGCAACAAACACGTTTCTACCTTATGATAAATTTTAAATTAATGAAATTTTTTATTTTCCTATGTTTTTATGTGCACAAAAATTCACAAATAAATCATTTTAACTCTATTTTCAAAAGTGGCAAATTTTGGGGTGTTACGTGACTATAGACGGAGAAACTACCTAAATCAAAGCTGTAGTACTCAGAGACATCTTCATTTTTCTAGTTTAAAGTTTTTTTATTTTGATTTGATCTATGGTCTCAAATATGCATTATAATATTTACTAAAGTGAATAATGTATTAGTTAGTTGGTAAAAAAAAAGTTTGAGGCAAAGTGTTAAGAGGCAACGTGCGAGGTCTAAGATCATGAGTTGGATCTTTTGCGGCCTGTCACACCTGGTGCGCCAACCACTTAAAGACGAGCCATGCGTTAGAGGAAGGCGTGTTACACTGGAGAAGGCGTATTTCTATTATTATGTAAACGTGTTTGTATGACGTGTGGGCCACTGGCCAAGACTGGGTATTAAGCATGAGTTGTATCCGGTTTGGAGAACGATTGCTTATCTGATAATAGAACTCGGCTCAGGGGAGATTCCTCTGCCATTCTACCATCTCGCAATCCCTCTCGATCTCCTCATGTCGACGGCCTGGCTGGCGGCAACGGGGCGTGACAAGTGGTATTGGAGACTCCCTTTCCTCGGCGTGGGTGGCAGGCTTCATCGGCCAGCTCCGACGCTAGTTAACCGGTGGCGACCCAACTCACGTGGCGGCGCCATCACCGACGATCTACATTAATCCACCACCATCGTACCTCAGATTCACTACATCCCCACTGGCTCGCACTCGATTTCAGCGATTTCGACTCCGATTAGCTTAGATCTCATTTCGTAATTCCGGGTGGCGGGTTGATCCCCGACGGTTCCCAAGCGGAGCTGTGCAGGAAGTCCCATAGGTCCACTCTTTGGTTGATTCGAGGTCAGCTTCGGTTTCGTCTTCGTTTACTTCAAGATCCAGCGTCCCAACACCTCCATGTACGGTAACTCATCTCGACTGGCGTTCAGCATCGACTTTGGGATCGGTGGCGTGATACGGGGAAGCGTATCATTTAGGCCCCGTTTAGATGCGAAATTTTTTTTTTTTGGCTTTTGGCTACTGTAGCACTTTTGTTGGTATTTGGCAAAAATTGTCCAATTATGGACTATTTAGGCTTAAAAGATTCGTCTCGTCAATTACGGGCAAACTGTGCAATTAGTTATTCTTTTTACCTATATTTAATGCTCCATGCATGTGCCGCAAGATTTGATGTGACGGGAAATCTTGAAAAATTTTGGATTTTGGGTGGCATCTAAACGGGGCCTTAGGCTCCCAAAATTCGTTTTAGCACTCAATCGAGGGGTGCGAGGGTTGCAGGACAAGTTCTCATGTAAAATTCCGTAGCATCCATATTCGATTGTTGTTGCGGTGGTGACGGCGGGGACGTGCTCACTCACTCGGGTTGCGGGACAAGTTCTCATGTAAAATTTCTTGGTGGTGCTGCGTGTCTAGGTGTAGTCTGCAATTTGGTGTAGCAGTTCACGGGGAGGCGTTTGCTGAACCAGTTGCTTCACCAGCTTCATTGGATTTCTCGATTTGCTCAAGACACCCCCCACCCCCACCCCCAAAACCTTCGGTGCATACCAAGTTCATCTTAGACACTATGTCTACCAAGACCGATGACGAGAAGGGCCGATATGAGCAGATTATGGAACATTTTGATTTGTTGTTTGCCCGGGTTAATGACATTGGAGTCATTCAACAGGAGCACAAGAAAGAATTGACTGAAACCAAGCAAGATCAGAAGATTATTTCCCAGCAAGTACAAGCTGTAGCTTCTCTGACTCCGAAACAAATGGAACATGATATGCAGTCTGATCAGTCTGAAAGCCAGTCAGTTTTGTCTGATGAAGAACAGTCATTTGACAATATGTTTGCCACCAAGGAAACTGAACACAAGCCAGGTACTTCCAGGAGGCCTAAGAAGCATACTCACAGAGACACTTTGCCACACCATGCTCTACCCAAGATGCAGTTTCCCACATTTGATGGCTCCCAACCAAAGATCTGGATTGATAAGTGTCTCAATTACTTCAACATCTACAAGATTCCTGACAGCCTTCAGGTTGAAGCTGCAACCATGCATTTACAGGACAATGCAGCTAAATGGTGGCAAGCTTACAAGCAGTCCCACAAAATTCCTACTTGGTCCAAATTCTGTGTGGTTGTGCAAGAGAAGTTTGGCGCCGATGATTTTAGGTCAGCTATCAATGAGTTGCTGGAACTGAGACAGACCACAACTGTGGAGGAATACACCACTGCTTTCCAAGCACTGCAGTATGATATTACTATGCACAACAGTGGATATGATGAGATGTTTTTTGCCAGCAAATATGTAGCAGGACTCAAGGAAGAAATTAGAGCTATTGTGGAGCCTCAAGTGCCAGTGACAGTAGACAGGGCTGCTGTCATTGCAAAAATCCCGCAAAGAACTTTGGAACACGGCAAGAGCAAGTACAATAAGCATAATCAAGCATCCAATTCAGCTCTGGCCAAGAAGGACACCCCCACCCAGCAGTCTGCTTATAACATGCAAAGAATTAGGCAATTGAGGGACTACAGGAAAGCTAAGAATCTTTGTTATGCTTGTGAGAGAAAAATATGAACCTGGCCACCAGGAGCATTGCACCAAACGTCAGAAGCCTCAAGTCCATGCATTGGCTCTCAATGACTAGGACAAAGAGGAGATCACTGAAGAGCAACTCAATCAGCTAGCTATAGAGGATGCATTAGCTGAGAATTTCTGCCAGCTATCCCTGAATGCTTTATCTAGCATGGACACAGACAACTCTATGAAGTTGAAAACCCTGGTGAAAGACAAAGTTATGCTGATTTTGTTAGATTGTGGCAGTTCACACAGTTTTGTAAGTTCAGTTTTTGTGGAGCTAGCCCATGTACCAACAGTTCCAATCCCTCCAAGGAAGGTGAAATTAGCTAATGAAGAGTGGTTAACAGCAACATCTAAGGTTCCTGACCTTCAGTGGTATATCCAGGGGAACACATTGTCTCATGACATGATAGTGTTGGACATGAGTCCTTATGATGCCATTCTAGGATATGACTGGTTGAAGATAAACAGTCCTATTGTCATGTGGGGCCAGACGTACAGCAGGTGACGGCGCACCAGGGACGTGCGGCGTGCTGCCGTGCACGTTGATCACGCGCGGTTGGGCCAGGTCGAGCCAGCCACCGGTGGTTAGGAGGAAAGATAGGATTAGTTGCTATTCTTAGTCCTTAATTCTAGGAGCCGATTGGCTCTAGTCAGTTAGGCCTCAGGCTATATAGATTTGTACTGGACACAATTAAAGGAATAAGAAAGATATTACCATCTAATCTCCTATCTCCTCCTCTCAACTAAGCCTGCGGCAGGGAGAACCTCGCCGGAGAAGACGACGGACCGAGGCTACGAGTTGCGTAGCCGAGGGCCAGCTATCCGAGGGTTTGAGGCCCTTGACAACCTGGTATCACGATCCCGGCGATCCTCGTCGTCCCGCCCCACCTCCCCACCAACCGCCGCGCCCTCTCCTCCACCACCACCAGCCGCCGCGCCAACACTACCACTAGCCACCACGCCAGCCTCCCCGACCTCCTCCTCTGCAGCCTCCTGTGCCGCACCCATGGGAGACAACGGCGACCTCAAGACCACCGTCGAAGCCCTCGCCAAGGCCGTCGCGGCCCTGCACGCCACCGCTGAGACCAACGCCAAGGTGTTGGATGCCAACACCAAGGCCATCGCCGCCCTCATCGCCGAACGATCATCCTCGTCGGGCAGCAAGCCGTTCTCCGGCGAGCACCACCAGGATCGGCCACCGAAGTTCCAGAAGTTGGACTTTCCGCGGTACGACGGCAAGTCTGACCCGCTCATCTTCATCAACCGGTGCGAGTCGTACTTCCACCAGCAGCGGATCATGGAGGAGGAGAAGGTGTGGATGGCGTCCTACAACCTCGAGGAGGGCGCCCAGCTGTGGTACATCCAAGTCCAGACGGACGAGGGTACTCCGTCGTGGCGCCGCTTCAAGGAGTTGATCAATCTGCGGTACGGGCCGCCCCTCCGCGCCGCCCCCCTCTTCGAGCTCGCCGATTGCCGTCGTACCTCCACCGTCGCGGAGTACCAGGACCGCTTCCAGGCGCTCCTTCCCTGTGCCGCCACCCTCGACGAAGCGCAGCGGGTGCAGCTGTTCATGGGCGGCCTTCTTCCTCCGCTCAGTCTCGACGTGCAGGTCCAGAACCCGCAGTCCCTCGCGGCTGCCATGAGCCTGGCCCGCCAGATGGAACTGCGGGAGCAGTACCCCGCGACAGCCGCAGCTCCGCCCAAGGCCGCAACACGGGGCCTCCTGCCGGCGCCGCAGCCGCGTCCCGCGCTGACCTACCCGCAGAGCTCCAAGCCGGCTACGCCCAACGTCACCATCGAGGGCCGGCCAGTGAAGTGGCTCAACCAGACAGAGAAGGACGAGCGCCGACGCCTCGGCCTGTGCTTCAACTGTGACGAGAGGTACAGCCGCGACCACAACAAGGTGTGTAAATGCCTCTTCCTCTTGGACTGCGCTGTGGACGACGACGACGACGACAACGCGACCACAGACGAGGCCACGCCGGACACGGAGTCCCCGGTCTTCTCCCTCCACGCCGTCGCGGGCGTTCCGGTCTTCGACACGATGCAGGTCCAGGTGTCATTGGGCACTGCGACCTTCACCGCCCTCCTCAACAGCGGCTCCACCCACAACTTCATCGTCGAGGAGGCGGCACGCCACACTGGGCTGCCTGTCCAGCCCCGTTCGCGCCTGACGGCGACTGTGGCTAATGGCGAGAAGGTCGCCTGCCCTAGCGTGATCCGGCACGCCTCGGTCTCCATCGACAACACCTCCTTCACCGTTGATCTCTTTGTCATGCCACTTGTAGGGTACGACATTGTGCTGGGCACCCAATGGATGGCGACCCTGGGCCCCATCGTCTGGGACTTCGCGGCGCGCTCCATGTCCTTCCAGTACCACGGGCGCGCCTTTTGCTGGTCGGGTGTGCTGTCGACCACCACGCCACGCCTCCGCGCCACGACAACGGCCAGTGAGTCGATACTCGACAAGCTCCTGGCCGCCTTCGGGGACGTCTTCGCCGAGCCTAGGGGGGTGCCCCCACAGCGCGCCCGCTACCACGCCATCGTACTCAAGCCGGACGCGGCCCCGTCGCTGTCCGGCCGTACCGGTACCCGGCGGCCCACAAGGACGAACTGGAGCGGCAATGCGCCGCCATGATCGAGCAGGGCATCGTCCGCCACAGCGACTCGGCGTTCTCCTCGCCGGTCCTCCTCGTGAAGAAGGCCGATGGCTCATGGTGTTTCTGCATCGACTACCGCGCCCTCAACGCCCTCACCATCAAGGACGCATTCCCCATCCCCGTAGTCGACAAGCTCCTCGACAAGCTTCATGGCGCGCGCTTCTTCACCAAGCTGGACCTGAGGTCGGGGTACCATCAGGTGCGGATGCGGCAGGAGGACATCCACAAGACGGCGTTCCGCACCCATGACGGCCTCTACGAGTTCCTGGTGATGCCGTTCGGGCTGTGCAACGCCCCAGCGACATTCCAGGCCTTGATGAACGACATGCTGCGCGCCTACCTACGCCGGTTTGTGCTTGTCTTCTTTGACGACATTCTGATCTACAACACTACTTGGGCAGACCACCTGCGACACCTCCGCGTCGTCCTCACCGTCCTGCGCCAGCACCGCCTCTTTGTGAAGCGGTCCAAGTGCTCGTTCGGCGTCCACTCCGTCGCCTACCTCGGCCACATCATTTCCATGGCTGGCGTCGCCATGGACCCCGCCAAGGTCCAAGCCATCCACGACTGGCCCCAGCCCCGATCTGCATGGGCCGTGCGCGGCTTCCTCGGCTTAGCGGGCTACTACCGCAAGTTCGTCCACAATTACGGCACCATTGCCGCACCCCTCACGGCTCTCCTGAAGAAGGAGGGGTTCGCATGGACGACCGAGGCGGCGGAGGCCTTCAGCGCCCTCAAAGGGGCAGTCACGTCGGCCCCGGTGCTGACCTTGCCGGACTTCACCAAGCCCTTCGTCGTGGAGTGCGACGCGTCCACCTATGGCTTTGGGGCCGTGCTCATCCAGGAGGCTCACCTGATCGCTTTCTTCAGCAGGCCGGTGGCGCCCCGCCATCGCTCCCTCGCCGCTTATGAGCGTGAGCTCATAGGGCTTGTCCTCGCTGTGTGGCACTGGAGGCCGTACCTGTGGGGGCGCCGTTTCATCGTCAAGACGGACCACTACAGCCTCAAGTACCTCCTCGACCAGCGCCTCGCCACCATCCCTCAGCACCACTAGGTGGGGAAGCTACTCGGCTTCGACTTCTCCGTCGAATACAAGTCGGGGGCGACGAACACGGTGGCCGACGCCCTCTCGTGCCGCGACACCGACGAGAACAGCACGGGCGTCCTCTAGGCGATCTCAGCCCCCCGCTTTGACTTCATCGGCCGGCTGCGCCACGCCCAGGCCACCGCCCCTGCCCTGGTCGCCATCCACGACGATGTCCGCGCCGGCACGCACGCTGCACCATGGACGGTGGCTGATGACATGGTCCTCTACGCCGGGCGCCTGTACATACCGCCGACCTCGCCACTCTTGCAGGAGATCGTGGCGGCTGTCCACGAAGATGGACACGAGGGCGTCCAGCGCACCCTGCACCGACTCCGCCGCGACTTCCACTTCCCCAACATGCGGCGTCTTGTGCAGGACTTTGTTAGGGCATGTGCCACTTGTCAGCGATACAAGTCCGAGCACCTCCACCCGGCCGGCCTCCTCATGCCACTGCCGATCCCCACCGTCGTCTGGGCGGACATCGGCCTCGACTTTGTGGAAGCCCTGCCCCGTGTCAACAGGAAGTCGGTGATCCTCTCCGTCGTCGGCTGCTTTAGCAAGTACTGCCACTTCATCGCCTTGGCCCACCCGTACACCGCCGAGTCCGTGGCGCAAGCCTTCTTCGCCGACATTGTGCGCCTCCATGGCGTGCCGCAGTCCATGGTGTCCGACCGCGACCCGGTGTTTACCTCGACGTTCTGGCATGAGCTTATGCGGCTCATGGGCACCAAACTACACATGTCATCGGCCTTCCACCCCCAGTCGGACGGCCAGACGGAGGCGGCCGATCGCGTCATCGTCATGTACCTGCGCTGCTTCACCGGCGACCGTCCTCGACAGTGGCTGCGTTGGCTGCCGTGGGCCGAGTACGTGTACAACACGGACTACCAGTTTTCGCTCCAGGAGACACCGTTCCGCGTGGTGTACGGCCGTGACCCACCCACCATCCACTCGTATGGGCCTGGTGAGACACGGGTCGCTACGGTCGCGCGCGACATGGAGGAGCGCGAGGCTTTCCTCACTGACGTGCACTATCGTCTGGAGCAGGCGCAGGCTGTTCAGAAACGCCACTACGATAAGCAGCACCGCCCGGTTTCCTATGAGGTGGGCGACTGGGCGCTTCTTCGTCTCCACCATCACACCCCATCGTCGCTTCCCCAGTCTACAACGGGCAAGCTGAAGGCTCGCTTCCTCGGGCCATACCGCGTCGTCGAGCTCATCAACGACGCCGCCGTGCGCCTGGACCTGCCCCCGTAGGCTTGCATTCATGACGTGTTCCATGTGGGCACTCTCAAGAAGTTCATCGGGACACCTCCATCAGCCCCGCCACCCCTGCCAGACATCTACCATGGCGCCATAGTGCCAGAGCCTGCTCGGGTGGAGCAAGCTCGCTTGGCGAGAGGTGTTCGCCAGGTCCTTGTGCATTGGCGTGGCGAGCCAGCGACCTCTGCTACATGGGAAGACCTCGATGAGTTCCGCGCCAAGTACCTAGATTTTCAGCTCGAGGACGAGCTGGACCTCGAGGGGGGGGGAGATATGTCATGTGGGGCCAGACGTATAGCAGGCGACGGCGCACCAGGGACGTGCGGCGTGCTGCCGTGCGCGTTGATCACGCGCGGTTGGGCCAGGTCGAGCCAGCCACCGGTGGTTAGGAGGAAAGATAGGATTAGTTGCTATTCGTAGTCCTTAATTCTAGGAGCCGATTGGCTCTAGTCAGTTAGGCCTCAGGCTATATAGATTTGTACTTGACACAATTAAAGGAATAAGAAAGATATTACCATCTAATCTCCTATCTCCTCCTCTCAACTAAGCCTGCGGCAGGGAGAACCTCGCCGGAGAAGACGATGGACAGAGGCTACGAGTTGCGTAGCCGAGGGCCAGCTATCCGAGGGTTTGAGGCCCTTGACACCTATGAAGTTGGATTAGAACAATAAAACCATTCAATTCAGTCTCAACAACAAACCAATCACAATCCAAGGTTTGCAAACCCCACCCATAAAACCTTAACCTATCTCTGCTACCCAACTCTACAATGACACTTGGGCCTTTGTCATTGTGGATTCCACCCCAACAGCCATCCACCCACTTCACCCACCAGCATCTAACCCACCTCCACCAATTCAACACCTGCTTGACAAATATAGCCAAGTTTTCCATGATCCACAAACCCTACCACCACTCAGAAGCTATGATCACTCTATCCCTCTCCTACCTGGAGCCATTCCTGTTAATGCCAGACCCTATCATTATTCTCCACAACACAAGAATGAAATTGAAGACCAAGTCAAGAAGTTGTTGTAGGCTGGTCTGATTACTCATAGCCATAGTCCCTTTGCCTCACATGTATTATTGATCAAAAAAAGAGATGGAACCTGGAGATTCTGTGTTGACTACAGAAATTGAATGAAATCACTATCAAGAACAGATTTCCAATGCCAATCATTGAGGAGATTTTGGATGAGTTAGAGGGAGCAAAGTATGTCACCAAGTTGGATATGTGGTCAGGGTACCATCAAGTGAGGATGCTGCCAGATGATGAATACAAGACATCATTCAAAACTCACCATGGCCATTACCAATTCAAAGTAATGCCTTTTGGCCTCACAAATGCTTTAGCCACATTCCAGTGCATCATGAATCAAGTTCTGCAAAAATTCCTTAGAAAATTTGTTCTAGTCTTCCTGGATGATATTCTTATCTATAGCACGACTCTGGAGGAACACCAGAGACAGATAGAGTTAGTGCTACAGACACTGCTAGAAAATGAGCTATACTTGAAGCTATGCTCTTTTGCTCAGCACCAGTTGGAATACCTTGGCCATATTATCTTTAGAGGGAGTAGCCACTGATCCTGAGAAAACAGCAGCAATGGTACACTGGCCAAGACCTATAACAGTTACAGAGCTGAGAGCCTTTTTAGGCTTGACAGGTTATTATAGCAAGTTTGTCAACCATTGCAAAACCTCTCACAAACCTGTTGAGGCATAAGCAATTCCAATGGAATCCCCAAGCCTAGGAAGCTTTTGATGCACTTAAGCTGGCCATGACTCAAACACCAGTGTTGGCTCTTCCAAATTTCCAAGAGCAATTTACAGTGGAAACAGATGCTTGTGCACATGGTATAGGCGCTGTGCTAATGCAGAATTGTCAGCATGTGGCCTATTTGAGTAAAGCCTTGGGGGACAAACACCAGCACCTTTCCATCTATGAAAAAGAGTTATTGGCTCTCATCATGGCTGTAGAAAGGTGGAAACATTACTTATAGAGACAAGAATTTATAATTCTAATGGACCACAAGTCATTAGCATATCTGCAAGAACAGAACCTCCACTCTAACATGCAGAGGAAGGCCATGACTAGACTGATGGGCCTCGAGTTCAAAATTGTTAACAAAAAACTTGATCCGCGGTGGCTAGACAGCCCCCGGGTATTTCGGCTTATGAAGAAGATCTTCTCACGCAGATCGAGAAAACCCCTGAACCCCTGCCCCACCCATACACAGCGGCACCGTAGCTCCATGAGATGAGTTGGCCATAGACCTGTGCTTTGGATGTGGGGCATACGAGGGAGTTTTTTCCCCCCTTGGTCACTGTAGCCGAAGCCACGAATAAAGAGTGAGTCCCTTAGGACTCGAACTCTGACCACCCCAAGGGGGACATACTGAGCCTGCACTGACCACTCGGTCAGCCAGGCCGTTCCCAAAATTGTTTACAAGAAAGGGAAGGAGAATGTGGCAGCTGATGCTCTTTCAAGACTCAGCCATCTCAACAGCTTACAAGCAGTTTCCATGGTCAAACCTGATTGGCTACAGGAAGTCCTTCATTCCTATGTGACTGATCCAAGAGCTCAGCAGTTGTTGCAACAATTGGCTATTACCAGTCCTAATGCTTCAGGGTATAGCTTGCATGATGGTCTAATCAGATACAAAAAGCAGTTGTGGATTGGGCATAATTCGGCTTTACAGACCAAGCTCATTGCAGCATTCCATTCCAGTGCCATTGGAGGTCACTCAGGCACTAAAGCAACT
Organism: Miscanthus floridulus; assembly: GCF_019320115.1. NCBI lineage: Eukaryota > Viridiplantae > Streptophyta > Magnoliopsida > Poales > Poaceae > Miscanthus > Miscanthus floridulus. Next base: position 91,051,098 of record NC_089598.1, on the reverse strand, counting down.
TATCAGAGGCTTAAAAATCATTTCTACTGGAAAGGCATGAAGCAAGCTGTTGAAGATTTCATTAAGCAGTGTGCTACTTGTCAGCAAGCCAAACACCTCAACCAAGCCCCAGCTGGTCTTTTACAGCCTCTGCCTATTCCAGAAGGTGTTTGGATGGACCTGTCCATGGACTTCATCGAGGGATTACCTAAGTCCCAGGGGTATACTGTCATCATGGTGGTTGTTGATCGGCTCACTAAGTTTGCACATTTTGTGGCAGTCAAACATCCCTAAACAGCTTCATCTATAGCTCATCTTTTCATGGACAATGTGGTCAAGTTACATGGACTGCCAAATTCTATTGTCACTGACAGAGATACAATATTTGTCAGTCAGTTCTGGAAGGAGCTCTTCAAGCTATACAGAGTGAATATGAAGCTAAGCACTGCCTACCATCCTCAAACCGATGGACAGACCAAACGAGTAAACCAATGCTTGGAGATGTTTCTACGCTGTGCAGTCCAAGATTCACCAAAGACATGGTCCTCATGGATCTCCCTAGCAGAACTATGGTACAACTCCACATTTCACACATCCATCGGCTGTTCCCCCTTCAAAGCTTTATATGGCTATGAACCCAAAGTGGGTGCTGCACCAGTGTTACAACCTACCACTCCACCCACCATAGCTAGACTCGTGGAGAACCGAGAATTGCATTTACAGTCTCTGAAAGAACATGTGGCCAATGCTCAGAATCGCATGAAGCTCATGGCTGACAGACATCGGTCAGATACTGAATTTCAAGTGGGCGATCAAGTGTTACTGAAGTTGCAGCCCTATACTCAGAGTTCTGTGGCCAACCGACCCTACCCAAAGCCTGCCTTCAATTTTTTCGGACGATATACAGTGCTGGAGCGAATTGGCAAGGTGGCTTATCGCCTGAATCTGCCTGATGACAGTAAGATTCACAACGTCTTTCATGTTTCACAACTGAAACCATTTGTGCCAGACTATACTCCAGTCTTTTCTGAGCTTCCGGTCACCACGGACATCGAAGCGGCAGCTGCCATGCCTGACAAAATCATCCAACGTCGTCTAGTGAAAAGAGGTAACTCTGCTATTCCACAGGTCCTTATTCAGTGGACAGGACTACCGGCGACGTCGGCAACCTGGGAGGACTACAATGTGCTCCGTCAGAGGTACCCTCAGGCACCTGCTTAGGGTCAAGCAGCAAGTTCGGCGCGGGGGGGGGGGGGGGGGGGGGGGGGGGGGGGGGGGGGGGGGTGGGGGAGAGATGTTACACCTGGTGCGCCAACCAGTTGAAGAAGAGCCGTGCGTTGGATGAAGGCGTGTTACACTGGAGAAGGCGTATTTCTATTATTATGTAAACGTGTGGCCCACTGGCCAAGACTGGGTATTAAGCGTGAGTTGTATCTGGTTTGGAGAACAATTGCTTATCTGATAATAGAACTCGGCTCAGGGGAGATTCCTCTGCTGTTCTACCATCTCGCGATCCCTCTCGATCTCCTCGCGTCGATGGCCTGGCTGGCGGCAACGGGGCGTGACACGGCCGCACACGTACATATTTTGCGTGAAAAAACAGGTCTCTAGAAATCGTTGATATAAAGAGACGCATCATTATAATCCATGTACAACCTCTAGAAAAGCTATCTGTAGTAGTGAAGGGTACTATATAATGCTACTCCATTTGGTAATGAAAAACACATTGTTTAGGACAAGATTTGGTTAAATCTTAAAATTACGAACACTAACTTTTAATTATGGAATTAGAAAACACACAAGTAATATGTGTATATTTGTATTTGAAAATACTTGTAAAACCTCATAAACATGTAGATTTAAGGAATAAAGGAACCAAATGATAAAGACGTACATTGAAGATTGCACAAGTATTTTTAACCCAAGAAAATAATCAAGCTTGACGAACATTTCTCCATGATCAGCATCGGTACTACGGGGAGTCATTGCCGTTTGGGGATGACTCCTACAACTCAGCGAAGACAGAGGGTTACTTGACGTCAACGCAGGCGCTCGCCGACTTCGCCATCCTCATCACCAGTCTTAAGCGGAACCTCTCAGCTGAGACCGCACCCGTAGTCGTCTTCGGCGGCTCCTATGGAGGCAGTAAGTCATTCCTAAACATCTACCTCTTATAATTACCAGGCATGCACATGATGAATGAGCCTACCAACTTATTCTGAAAAGATCAATGATCCATTAGTTTAGTTATATGTGGATGGCCGTGCAGTGAACTAAGTATGTCCATATTGTGAGCTAATTAAACTCACCCATTTTTCTATGTTGCGCCTGATCGGCTGATCCAATGCTTGTTTGCAGTGCTGGCTTCTTGGTTCAGGCTCAAGTATCCCCACGTCGCAATTGGGGCCCTGGCATCCTCTGCACCAATCCTGCAGTTCGACTACATAACACCATGGAGCAGCTTCAGTGATGCCGTCTCACAAGACTACAAGGTACTGTTTTTGTTTCAAAATGTATGTCTTCATCGTGCATTGATTTGGTGCCGTTGATATTAATATTAGGATAAAACCAAAGCAACTTTCGTTTTAGAATGGAGTACTAATGATTGATATATGATAACATCATTACTATACTCTAGACAAATCTAATGTGGTACAAAACAGTGTTTTTTTTCCTTTTTGGGTTCTATAAGAATGATATCCTGTCATATCTGGCATTTCATTCGTGAATAATGTAAAAAATCAAACCAAATGGCTCATCTTTGTCTGATTGATAATGGTAAGGTTAGTCTTCGTCTCAAGCTAAATAATGCCATCTTCTATAGATATCAACTGATTTTGGCCTCAGAATTAATTTTGCAGTCTGAGAGCATGAACTGACAACTGATTGTGATTTCCAATTAATTTTGCAGTCTGAGAGCTTGAACTGCTTCAGTGTGATCAAGGCAACCTGGGATGTGCTTGATGAGAGGGGATCCAATGACAGAGGGCTCCTGGAGCTCAGTAAACTGTTCAGAGCCTGCAAGTAAGTTCATCTCAAACTCAAAATAGTCATGATTAATCTGGGGGGAGGGGGGGGGGGGGGGGGGGAAAAAATAGTTAGAAAGATCATAACATTCTGTGAAAGCAAAAGGGAATCAGTACTAGTCAAATCATATAATTAGCAGCAAATAATCTAAATACATTAAATTCATAGTGAAACCTTAGTGGTAAATTGGGATAAATGAAAACCAACTTTATATTTAATCCTACATCCAATTCGTGCCTGTTGACAGTGTAGTTACTAGCCCGTATGGAACCACGGGTTGATGGGCCCGTGTATCTTTCAGCCTGCTATACTATATGACATTGTTTTTCCACTCAATTTTAGGACCGTGAAGTACGCTGATTCAATTGCAGGCTGGCTACAGACAGCGTTCATCTACACTGCCATGGTGGACTACCCAACACCGGCCAATTTCCTGATGAATTTGCCTGCCTACCCCGTCAAGGAGGTTCTCCATTTTACCCATGCTCCGCCAACACTTCTCTCGTTTCAACAAATTTGCCAAACTGAACCCTCCATCTGCATGAACAAAAACTGCACTTCTGTTGTACTGAACATGTTATTTCTCACGAAAACCTATCCAGATGTGCAAGATCATCGATGGGTTCCCCGCAAATGCGGACATCCTGGAAAAGGTGTTTGCAGCGGCGAGCTTGTATTATAACTTCACAGGAGACCAGAGTTGCAACCAGATAGAGTATGACGACGACAGCTCCAGTTCTCTTGGTCTCAGTGGCTGGGGGTGGCAGGTACATGCAATATATAAAACTGAAAGATAACTAGTACTGTAGAATGTTAGTGACAACACTGAGAACCAGAGATTGTGACATACTCCTGTGTATGTGTATGTAGGCTTGCACAGAGATGATCATGCCGATGTCGGACTCAAATGAGAGCATGTTCCCACCATCCACCTTCAGTTACGAGGAAAGGTCCAATACCTGTTTCCAGTTCTCTGGGGTTCGGCCCAGGCCGCATTGGATCACCACTGAATATGGTGGATATGTAAGCGTCGTTTTCAGAGTTTCAGTGTACACATATATAAGCCCTCGGTGGAAGGTATTGCTGGTATATATATTTAAATTGTTCATCTGGTGCTGCGTTGCACAACTTCGTTCCTGCAGAAAATCGATAAGGTGCTGAAGAGGTTTGGGAGCAACATCATCTTCTCCAACGGAATGCGAGACCCATGGAGTCGAGGCGGGTAGGTCCATCTGTCCGTCTCATTATCTGATTATTCATCAGCATGGTTTCAGTCTGTCAGATAACATATGTGCTGGAGTACACCGCAATGTTTCACTATTCTATTGCAATCAGGGTGCTCAAGAACATCTCATCCAGCATCGTTGCCCTTGTCACAGAGAAAGGTGAGCATGGTAACTTCTGGAAGAAAATTTAAGATCATAATGGCATTTTTCGCTGTTCACTTATGTGCAGTTGCTTTTCACGATGGCCAGGGGCTCATCATTTGGACCTCAGATCTGCAACCAAGGATGATCCAGACTGGGTTATAGAACAAAGGAGACAAGAAGTTGAGATCATACAGGGATGGATAGATCAGTATCATCAAGACATGGCGCAAGTATCCTAAAGGTGCTATATGGCTGTGTTACAGTCAAGACAAGTTAACATCTAGTCTTTGAAAGAAATAAAAAGGAAAATTTCCTTATAACGCACAGGACGATCACAGGGACAGTAGCAAGTAAGATGACAAAAGGCGAAAAGCCACTTCAGTTATTTCACTTATCAACAGAAACTATAAAACTTAAACACTCTTGGACAAATCATGAATGAAAGGTTGCTTAATGCTTAGTTTCTGTTTCTGAAACTGACCAGTATTTCTTCTGATTGCGATATTGAAAAATAACATAATTGCTATAAGATGCTCGGTAACTTTTTTCTTCCTAGCCCCCAAAATATTTTGTTTTTCTTTCTTCTTCCAGAGTATATATGTAGCATATACAAAAAATGGGAAACAAAAGTCAGGTGTTTCTAAAGCCTTGAGCACCCAAATTCATTTCACACCTTTGTTATAGTTAATTCATACTGTTTTTATAGTAAGTTATGTACACTATAGTTGTATTGATTCTTTTAGAGTAATTTCTTAGTAGAGATGATGTAACTAAAAGTTTATGAGTTGACTCCACTAAAATACCCTAATTTTTGCAACACTTCAATTTGGGTGTTAAACATATTAAAAAACTGATTCTTTATTTCACGCATGCTCACAAATTTGGTTGCTGGATAGACTAGGAGATATTGGATATGGATCCTGCAGGGGTCCAAAATTCGGATGTGAAGAGGAGGTGAAAACTCCAAGGTGCACTATAAAAATGAAGCCAAAAATGAAACAGACTGAGAAGAACATTTCAAATAGTTACCACTATCCATCACACATACACAAAAACTGCCTTTGCCTAACATAACTTTCTTTGTTGGGATCCCAACTATTTAAAAGGGACCTATAAGAGGGCTAGGTGATTTTCCGCTATTAAAATTGTTTTTCCACGAATGTATAAGAAATAAATCTTTATCAGTTGAATGATCGGAGGCTATGGATGCGTAAAACTCGTCAAATGAAGCCCATTTAAGTACTCAAACTCACCAATTAGAATTTCGATTGCAGAGATATTTTAGGCCCTGTTTGGCATGGCTTCAACTCTGGGTGGAGCTACTCCACTCCAGAACTCCAGGTGGAGCCAGCTCTGGGTGAAGTTGGAACTGTCTGATGGAGGTGTTTGGCTGGAAGGGTGTCCCTAGCTCCAAAAAAGAGGAGTTTGAGGGTAGATTGCCATTCTTGCCCTGCTTATGTGGGTCCCACTATCAGTGACTGCATCGTGTGGCGCCGGCCATCTGGAAGGGAGGAGCCGTCGCATCCGCGCCACGTTCTCGCGCCGCCGGCCATCGGGAAGGGGAGAGCCGCTGCGTCCGCGCGGCCCCTGCGCCGCCGGCCATCGGGAAGGGGAAGCCGCCGCGTCCGCATCGTGTCCGCGCGGGATCTGCGTCGCCGGGCATCGGGCATGTGCGCATCCGCGTCACGTTCTCGCGCCGCCGGCCATCGGGAAGGGGAGAGCCGCTGCGTCTGCACGGCCCCTGCGCCGCCGGCCATCGGGAAGGGGGAGCCGCCGCGTCCGCATCGTGTCCGCGCGGGATCTGCGTCGCCGGGCATCGGGCTTGTGCGCCAGCCGGTGAGCTCGGAGGAGCCACTCCCATGCTGCGCTCGCCGGAGGGAGACGGGCGGGCAGCCGCGGTCGCCGGAGGGGAGGCGGACGGCCGCGCTCGACGGGAGGGAAACGGCCGCAGAGGAGCTCGGCGGCGAGGGGGAGGGCTCGGTCGCAGAGGAGCTCGGCGGCCACCCATGGCGGCGGGGGAGGAAGACGACGGCGCGGGAGGGAGAGAGTCACCGCGCGGGGGGCTCAGGAGAAATAGAATCGAACCGTTTTTCTGTGTAACCAGTGACAGTGTGGGTAATTTCCCACCAACTCCACGAGGAGGTTCATATTGAGTGGTTTTGGAGCTGCAAAAGAGGTGCTCCAAAACTCCACCTCCATTTGTACTACAGCTCCATGGAGTCGGCAGCTCCATAGAGTTTCGGAGTTGGGGTGTTTGGCTGGATTTTTTTATGGAGTTGCTGGAGTTTAGGAGTGGAGCCATGCCAAACAGGCCCTTAGTCACTAGTTTGAACAAGGAAAGAAAAGAAAGGACCCTAAGGCGTATTTGGTTTAATAATACAAGTCAACTGCCAAGCAACAATCGTAACCACCAGGCGACCAAATCCAATGGCCTGGGAAAACTGCCTGGCAGGCACCTCTGCCTGGCTTTTGAAACAAGTACACCCCAAGTAAGTACGTCAGTCCGTGGGTAAGTACGTCAGTCCATGGGAGAGTCCCTGTCGAGTCTTTGTTTTCTTTTTTTTTTCTCCTTTTTGTGTCCCTTCGTCCCATGATCTAGTTGCAGCCCTTCAACCGCAACCTCTATGTTCCACGCATAAGAGAAAGAGAAGCACTGTCCCATGATCTAGGTGTGCCCCTTCAACCGCAACCTCTATGTTCCACACATAAGAGAAAGAAGAAGCACAAAGGGAGAAAAAGAGAAAGAGGAATTATGACTTTCTATTTCGCTCGCCATGCTCGTTACTCTTCAGAAACTGGTTAAGCATCATCTAGCTATGCCACGTTTAGTGTTGATTGAAATCATTTGATTAGAAGGGATTTAGTTAGAGTAATTCCTAAATTAATCTCATCCATGTTCTAAAATTTATCATTATATAGTCTCCAGTCATCTTAATGCCTGTAACAAATTATGTTATTGCGGACAAAGTTGTAGATGACGTCAATACCTTCCATTTGATACCAAGATCACCAATAGAGATGTTGCAATTTAATAGATACAATCATTACAAGATGACTGTTTTTTGGGACGAGAGAGAAAGTTTCAAATACGAATCCGTTTCTGGCAATCTTCATGGAATAATTTCAGCTTTCTAACTTAACAAAAGTTATGTTATTTCTCATAATTTTTCGGAATGAATCAGTATATCTCCAATTATGGATTTTAAAAGTATGCAACCCTGTTATGTTTGTTAGAAAAATCTAGCTAAGTTTAGTGGTTGTTTACGCCATATTGGAGAGATCTTATTCAAAATTATATTATACCAATATTAAGATAATATTGTTTTGTATCATTTGGTAAACTTTAAGATTTTTTTGGATGAGTGGTTGGAAGTCTAAAAAAGAGAGACAATGTTGATGTCATGAACGGTACTGCATTGGAAATGGCTTAATTGTCGAGTTTGGGTGTGTTAGGGTGTTACTCTATGATGGTGTTCATACTAAACTGTGCTTGTGATCGGGTGGCTTGCCTTCAGAGCGTGCCTAACTCTATTTAGCTTGATCATCGATCAAGGCAAGTACACGTGGCTCTAAGGTCCATATGTTTTAAGTATGTTGTTAGAAATGTCTTCACTAAATCTCATTTCCTCACACTAGCTAGATATCTTGAAATAGTTGAAGTTATTTCTTTGATTTTATAACTTGTGGTATTGCTCTTTAATTATGAATTTTAAGGTGTTTGAAGTGCATGTATTACATTTGCACTCTTCCCGTTGATGCGCATTTGAAAAAGCATAGTTTGATTGGTATGATAATGTGACAGAACCGCCCGAACTAGCATGCTTCTGGAGGCGCTCATCTCCCACCAGACAGTAAGCACCCCAAAAGTAAGCTATATCGGACGGTTCTATCGAGCACACCCCGGGAGAGAACTCGAACAATCCACGTTTTTCACCTAGGATCCAATAATGAGAACAAGTTTACATCACTTAGTTCATTTCATACAACAATAGTTCTCAAAAATACATTATTACAATACCAAGTTCAAAGTGTGGAATTTAAACAGCGGAATTGAAATAATCATCTATCGATAAGATACAAGGATCCGTCTGTGCCCACCAGAAGAATCCTCCACACAATAGTCAGTCCTCAAGCTGCACCTGCAACAGAGGTAAATAAACCTGAGTACACAATGTACTTGCAAGACTTACCTGACTAGTGGAAATAATTTCCCGACTCCAAAGGATATGATAAGCTTTATGGTTTGCTGGGTTTCTTTTTTGCAAAAAGCATTACTAATAATGAATCCTTATGTATGTGTTTTATTAGCCGTCATGATTAGTTCATTAGCTAACCATTCTATGTAAGCACCTGTTCTATTTTTAAGCAAGAGTTGAGCAATCAGATCCATTTCACCACCTTTCATCTTTCAGTTCTTACTACGGTGCTAGATTGTTGACAAGTCATACCGTATTACACGGCGATTCGTGAAACAATGTAGCCTACCCCAAAACACAAGCCCCGCTTGTACCTCAGGCACAAGCAAGACCAACCCACCACTCTCCTGTCAAGGGGTCTAGGTCCCTATCCAAACTTGGACTCTAAGCCCCCACATCTGAGTCCCGGACTTAGTGTGGTGCTTAGACCTCCACTATCCCCGCATCCAATCAGTCGGTCCGAAAAAGAGCCAGAACCCACAACAAGAGAGCAATGAGCCTTCTTTGCTCCCATAAACAAGTATATGCTCAGGATAATAATTCTGTGACCTGACTAGAATCCAATGCAACAACCAGCCCTTAACCGACACGGACAGGGAAAACAGTGTAACCAAGTTATGTCCCATTGGCCACGGGACACAACCTCTTACATCCACCAATACCTATACCATATCCCTGCCCGGTCTCTATTTCCTTTCACCATTTTATCATGAGAGTGATAATAATAATCACCTATTGTGAGTAACGACAGGTTACTCACGCTACTGATAGCCTAAGCATAGCAGCTACTCGACCTATGCTAGTAGGACTCATAGGTAGGTTATCTATGCATGTAGTTTCAATATAAATCCTATAACGTAAATGCACATCACATATATATATCCAGTGATCATTCAAAATAAGGGTTATGCACCGGGACTTGCCTTGGGCAGGCGTGGTGTCAGCTTAGTTAGTCAGTGATGGCTCCGAGACCTCCTCCTACATGAGGATCTCCTCCTCATACTCCTCGAACTCATGGTCTCTGATGGTCATGATTTCCATCAACTCATTCTCTACATGCATGTGATGATGATGCAACACTTAGTATTTTAGCAACAGCAACTCCTAAATTAAGAATACACATGGTAAACTACTAAGCTAGCTCTAATGACTAAGATTCTAAGCTAACTATCATCTTCATCAAGTAAAGTGTTGAGTTCAACTAACAAACACCTGACTTTACAAATGAAGGATATATCTTTAATTCTACTAATGATTTAATGTATATTTGAAACAAAGAGCATTTAACTACCCTTATGTTAAGTCTATTCTAAAGCTACAAAAATTACAGTGAGCACATAATAATATCATGAAGCTACTGTAAAATTTTCAAAGCTAAAGCTATCATCATTTTACCACAAAAATTCCTCCAATATTTAACCAAATAATATTAAGCACTCTCAAATGATTTAATAGCTCCTCGCATCGACAAGTATATATATATGAACTAAATACACTAATAGATAGAGCACAATTTTAGGAACTTAACCAAATTAGTTTCATAATTTTTGGATACCTACACGATTTTATATGATTTACCAAAGTTTAGCTCAGAAATACAAATGAAAAGCTATTTCTATTCTCCACGAAAAAGGTAAACTGATTTCGGCCCAAAGCGGCCCACGTGGCGCAACGCACGCGCATGAGTGCACGGCGGGCCACAGGCAAGGCGCGGCCCACGAGCGGAGGTGGCCCACGGCGAGGAAGCCCGCACGTGCTACGAGGTGAACGACGGACCGTAAAGGCACGACCGCGTCAGTGGCGAGGAGGCGGCACTAAAGCTGCGACTAGCGTGCGCACGACAAAGAGGGAGCCAAGGCTAGCTAGTGGTGTAGAAGAATTGGCGTGGGATGAAGTGGTGGAGGCTGGCCACGACGTTGGCGGTGATAAGCCTTAATGGCACGGCGGCGGGCAAATTTCCAAAATTGGAGCTCGGCATGACGTGAGCCAAGACGGGGTGGGGTTGGTTGGAGAGGGGGCATGAAGGCGGAGACACGAGCATGATGAATTGATGAGAGGCGCTCGCTCTCTGGCTTCACCGTGACACGACGCGACAACGGCGAAAAACAGAGGGAGAAAGAAGGAAAGAGAGAGACGGTGCCATAGGTGGGCTCGGCTCACCCACGCCTTGGCGGGACGCGAGTGGCGAGCATGGGAGGCCCACGCGCCGACGCTATGGATAACATATGCGCGCGTTCGACCGGTGTGGCCTGCGTGCCGCCGTGCCATAAATGGCATGGCGACGACAGTTCGCCCATGTGTGCGCGGCAGAGACGACACGTACAGGGCCGACAACAGCACAGAGATGCTTCGAACCGGTGCGGACACGATGGCAGCGCAGCGCGGGACGGAGTAGGTGGTAGCAACAGTGGCTCCGCGTGGTAGGCCAACGGCAACCGAGCCATGGCCAAGCCAGAAGCGGCCATGGCTAGCCACACGCATGCACGACCAATGCAAGGACGCCAAGCGCCCGAGCACGGTGATCGTGGCCGCGCGACCAACCAGCCCAAAACTGGTAATGCGCATGAATTTTAAAGCGCTCAACATGACCAAACGGTTGCTCCTAAACCTAAAGTGTCTTCATCGTGCTCAAGATGGCACATGAGACTACCTGTCGATAAAAGATGCTCAGTAGTCCACCGAGGGGTATCCCGCGATTGTAGATTTGTTGGTGGAGGTGCATGTAATCAGGAATCGGATGGTGACACAAGGCGTAGAGACAGCGATTTAGACAGGTTCAGGCCGTTCGATCGACGTAATACCCTAGTCCTGTGTCTTTGGTGTATTATATTGGATATGAGTGTAAGGAAAATGGACCCTAGGCCCATTTACTTTAGATTTTGGTGTTTGATGACTAACACAACCAAATTGGACTAATGAATTTGCAAGTGTTTGTTTTATAGTTCAATAGGGTGCAAGATGTGACTTGGAAAAAGGTGACGTGATTCGATGATCAACACCATAAGCAAGACCTTAGGAGCACAAGAAAAGACACAAGATATCAAGCAAAGTCCAAGCACGAAGATAGGAACCAAGCCGGACGCAAGATCGTGAAGAAACGAACTCACAGAGGGCACAGGACGCTGCACAAGACGCTCTGATGCACAGGACGCTACACCAGACGCTGCACAGGACGCTGCAATGCACATGACGCTGCATAGGACGCTGCACCGGATGCTCCGATCAAGCAACAGTAGAGTCAACAGCAGCGACCGGACGCTGCACAGGATGCTGCACCAGACGCTCTGATGCACAGGACGCTGCACCGGATGCTGCACAGGACGCTGAGTGCCAGAGTCCAGTCAACATCAGTAAGGTTCTAGAGAGCCGTTTTCGTGACCGGACGCGTCCGGTCAGTGCTGACAGGACGCTGGTCAGAGTCCGATCAGTAGCAGAAAAGTAGGATTTCGTCCCCAACAGCTACTTTCTCAGTGGGGCTTATAAATAGACCCCCCAACCGGCCATTTGAGGTGTGTGGAGCCTGAGGAAACATACCAAGGGTGTTGATACACCATTTTAGTGATCTCCACTTGCATAGTGCTTAGTGTTTCATCAGGTGATTAGCGTAGGTGCTTTGCGAAGTGCTTAGGTTGATTAGACCACCGCTTATGCGCTTGCTCTAGGTTTAGGCCTAGTGTTTAGTGAGGTTTGCATACCTCTTACGACTCGGTGCTTGCGAGCACCATTGTTGTACATCGAAGGGGCTTGAAGTCTTGCGAGATCACACCAACCACGTTTGTGGTGTGGCCGCCACCATGTATTGGAGGGAACAAGGCCCTGCGGTGTTTCGGCCGGAAGCTTGATAGTGAAGACGGCGGGGAGCATCCGGGAGAGGCTTGCCGGAAGGCACGTCGGAGACCCACTTGCATGTGGGGTAAGGCCGAAGGCTATCCACGGAGTTACCCGACTGGGAGCTTGGCCCTTACGAGGGATTCCTTGCGAGGGGCTCCAACGAGGACTAGGGGAAGCTTGCGCTCTTCTCGATACCTCGGTAAAAATACCAGAGTCGTCGATGGGAGTTTGCATATCTCTACCTTGCTCTTTAGCTTCCGTATTTACATTGATTACTTTACTACATTTGCGGTAGAGATAGCAACACACTAGCAAAACCGTAGTTGCACATTTAGATAGTTTATCTTTTGCATAGGTTTTGCTAAGGTTAGAAAAAGAGGCCATAGTTTAGAGTTAGAATTTTTAAGTTTCCTAATTCACCCCCCCCCTCTTAGGCATCACGGTCCCTTCAATTGGTATCGGAGCCGGTTGGCTCAATTTGGACCTTTGGCTTAACCTGCCGTTGAGCCGACGCTATTTAGAGTGGTTGGGATGGATACCGCTAGGCCTCCGCACTTTGACGGCACTAACTTCCCGTACTATAAAGCTAGAATGGCTTGTCACCTTGAGGCAGGTTGATTTGGGTGTATGGAGAGTCACTCGTGACGGGATGAAACCCATCAAGAATCCCGAAAAACCCACAAAGAGTGATGAAAAAGAAATGCACTTCAATGCTAGAGCTAAAAATTGCTTGTTTGAATCACTTAGTATGGATGTTTTTAACCAAGTATTCACTTTAAATACGGCACATGAAATTTGGTTAAAACTCCAAGAGCTCCATGACAGCACAAGCAATGTCCATGAGCAAAAACATTGTCTAGCAAAGCAAAACTATGATTCCTTTACTATGAATGATGATGAGCTTGTTCATGATATGTATTCTCATTTGAATCTAATTATCAATGAGCTCCATTCTATAGGATTATTAAAGCTAGATGATGCGGACATCGTGAGGAAGATCATCTCCGTACTACCACAAAAGAAATATGCAAGCATCATCACCATCCTTCACAACATGGAGGACTTGAGCAACATGACCCCAGGCATAGTCATTGGCAAGTTAGTGGCATTTGAAATGTCACTGTAAGATGGGTCAAGAAGAAGCCTCTTCATCAAGCAAAGGCAAGGCTCTCGCATGTAGCGAGAAAAAGAAGATGAAGGGCAAGCAAGTTGAGACAAGCTCAAGCTCAAGCTCCTCAAGTGAAGATGAAGAAGAAGATGATGACGACGACGATGATGATGATAATGAAGATTCAAGTGATGATGATCAATCTTCCTCCTCCACCTCCGACCTTGATGAAGAATCAATCAAACTTATCAACAAGGTGGAGAAGATGATCCAAAGGCTAAATGTCAAGGGTGTGCCCATCCAAATCCAAGATTTCATTTTCACAAATCAAAGAAATGAGCAAAGAAAGAGAGGATGCTATGGATGCGGCGAGTTGGGGCACTTTGTGGAAGTTTGTCCAAACAAGCCCACACCCAAGACAAAGAAGAAGGCGTGCAAGAATCAAGCTCTCATGTCAATAAGGTCATGGGATGATTCTTCAAGTGAAGAAGAACCCCATCACAAGAGGCGAGGCCGCAAGCACTCATCATCAAGCTCTTCTCGTGTGTGCCTTATGGCACGAGGTAACGAAAGCTCTTCCTCTAGTGAGAGTGATAGTGATGATGATATGCCTTCTTATCATGAAATTGTGCAAGAAAATCTTAATTATGCTAAAGCTTGCATTAGTCAACAAAAGAAGCTCAAAAGTTTAAAAGAAAAGCTAGATAGTTCACAAAAAGCATACAAAACCTTGCTTGAACAATATGAGAACTTTTCTAATCTCAATGTTGAACTATCTACTAAAATTGAGAAACTTAAGGCTAGTGCAACAACAAATGCATGCACAATCAATGATGAGCAACTTGTAAAGAAAAATGAAAAATTAAAAGAAAAGTTAGCTAGCTCACAAGAAGCATATAATAGTTTGCTTGCTAAAATGGAAACCATGTGCAAACATTGTGATGAGCTAACTAATAAAGTTGCCAATCTTGAAGCCGTTAGCACAACCCCCACCAAGGCATCTAAAAAGAAAAGTTCTATCTTTAACTTGTCTAAAAAGGATGCCTCTACTTCTTGTAATGATTTATGTTTAGACTCACCTTTGTGCAACCAAGTTTGTGTTGAGAAAGTTGTTGTAGATACATGCACACAAGAGGTTGCAAAGGAGAATGAGCAACTCAAGCAAGAAGTAGCTCGCCTCACCAAGGACTTGACTCAAGTAAAAGGCAAGGCGAAGCAAACCCAACTTCATCAAGATAACACCATCAAGGGAGTGAAGAAGCTTGATGAAGGACAAACTGTGGTTTGTTACGTGTGCCACAAGGAAGGTCACAAGTCCTATGAGTGCAAGGTGAAGAATGGGGGAGGAGCAAAGAAGAAAGAGAAAAAGCAAACAAGCAAGCTCTCCAACACCTACACCAACAAGGTGGACAAGAAGGCCTCTACACCTTATCTCTTGAAGAAGAAGAAAAATGACAAGGTGGTGGCCATCAAGGTGAACAAGCAAGCCAACAATGGGGTCAAACTGCTTTTGGGTGCCAAAGGAAATCATTTCCAATATGAAAAGCACCAAGAAGGTTTGGATCCCGAAAGGGAAGTGAGAAATCCAATGGACTTCGGGGAATTTGGAGACTTGGCAAAGTATGGGTGTATTTCATGGGGTGCATCATGATGGACAAAATCATTGCCAAGTGGGTTAGTGAATACTATGGACCCAAATTCCCCTTCCCATGTTAGGTAACTAGATGTTATTACTCTTTAATTGGTACTTCTTTCAGTTGGTATTTCTTACAATTTGATATCTTAAGCATACTAGTTACTATTCATGCCTATGTTTGCATTTGCATGTTTATATTTTTGTCATGCATACATTAGGTATATCTTATGGTAGGCTTGCTCGGTCTCATTTTTAACCCTTGGAGCAAACCTACATGGTTTAAAATTGTCTAGGAGCACGGCACATAGCTTATCTTACAATTGTTCATCTAATATGTGCCAAAGTCCAAATTGTAGATAATCTCTCCCGAATATCATTTTTGAAAATGATTCTCACATTCATGAGATGTCATCTTTCAAGTGGTATTTTGATTCTAAAATCAATGTGCATGATTCCTACAAAGTATTCTACACTTGTGTGCACAAATTTAGGGGGAGGATTACTCTACAAGTTGATGCCTTGAGACTAATACCTTTTCAAGCTTATCATGTGTGTAGTAGTCTCATTGCAAGGAAAATGGAGTCCCCGGAGCTAAGCATCATACTTCAAATATCCACCACCTATTGCAAGTGGTAGAAATCAATTTGGTTTTCACATGTGGTATTTCTAAACCAATATAATCATGTTAATTTCATTTTGATTTTATATGCTTTCTCCATAGATTAAATTCCCTTGTGCAATAATGTGCTAATTATGCATATACTTTGCTTTCTATCATATGTATGCATATATTTAGGGGGAGCTTAATCTATATAATGTGAGAGTCAAACTTTGTGATCTATTCCACTCTACATATAAAGGATCACGAAGTTTGACCTTCCCTTGTGCTACTAATGTCTTCCTTTTCGGTGTTTGATTCCAAAGGGGGAGAATTTAGAGAACCAAAAGCAAGCATTATTTATTGGACCTATTAGTCTACAAGTGGTAATGGTTCGAGAAAGGGAGGATAGTGGATTATGGATTAGTCTAAGTAATGGGGAGAACTTGTAGGAAACAAGGCTTAAATCCATAATGCCACATGGGGACATTTGCAAGGGCAAGATAAGGTTGCATATAGTATCTTATATAGTATCTTTTAGCATCACATAATCTTGTCCCTTGCATTGCATCCTAGCAAGTAGATAGTTTTTCAATTTCAAAAATTTTATTATTTGCTTGCTTTGGTCGTGTTGTCATCAATCACCAAAAAGGGGGAGATTGTAAGGAAAATGGACCCTAGGCCCATTTACTTTGGATTTTGGTGTTTGATGACTAACACAACCAAATTGGACTAATGAATTTGCAAGTGTTTGTTTTGTAGTTCAATAGGGTGCAAGACGTGACTTGGACAAAGGCGACGTGATCCGATGATTAACACCATAAGCAAGACCTTAGGAGCACAAGAAAAGACACAAGATATCAAGCAAAGTCTAAGCACGAAGATAGGAACCAAGCCGGATGCAAGATCGCAAAGAAACGAACTCACAGAGGGCACAGGACGCTGCACAGGACGCTCTGATGCACAGGACGCTGCACCGGACGCTGCATAGGATGCTGCGATGCACAGGACGCTGCACCGGACGCTGCATAGGATGCTGCACCGGACGCTCCGATCAAGCAACAACAGAGTCAACAGCAGCGACCAAACGCTACACAGGACACTGCACCGGACGCTCCGATGCATAGGACGCTGCACCAGACGCTGCACAGGACGCTGAGTGCTAGAGTCTGGTCAACATCAGTAAGGTTCCAGAGAGCTGCTTTCGTGACCGGACGCGTCCGGTCAGTGCTGACAGGACGCTGGTCAGAGTCCAGTCAGTAGCAGAAAAGCGGGATTTCATCCCCAACGGCTACTTTCTCAGTGGGGCTTATAAATAGATCCCCCAACCGGCCATTTGAGGTGTGTGGAGCTGAGGAAACATACCAAGGGTGTTGATACACCATTTTAGTGATCTCCACTTGCATAGTGCTTAGTGTTTCATCAGGTGATTAGCGTAGGTGCTTTGCGAAGTGCTTAGGTTGATTAGACCACCGCTTATGCGCTTGCTCTAGGTTTAGGCCTAGTGTTTAGTGAGGTTTGCATACCTCTTACCACTCGGTGCTTGCGAGCACCATTGTTGTACATCGGAGGGGCTTGAAGTCTTGCGAGATCACACCAACCGCGTTTGTGGTGTGGCCACCACCGTGTATTGGAGGGAACAAGGCCCGCGGCATTTTGGCCGGAAGCTTGATAGGTGAAGACGGCGGGGAGCATCCAGGAGAGGCTTGCCGGAAGGCACAGTCGGAGACCCACTTGCACGTGGGGAAGGCCTGAGGCTATCCACAGAGTTACCCGACTGGGAGCTTGGCCCTTGCGAGGGATTCCTTGCGAGGGTCTCCAACGAGGACTAGGGGGAAGCTTGCGCGCTTCTCGATACCTCGGTAAAAATACCGGAGTCATCGATGGGAGTTTGCATATCTCTACCTTGCTCTTTAGCTTCCGCATTTACATTGATTACTTTACTACATTTGCGGTAGAGATAGCAACACACTAGCAAAACCGTAGTTGCACATTTAGATAGTTTATCTTTTGCATAGGTTTTGCTAAGGTTAGAAAAAGAGGCCATAGTTTAGAGTTAGAATTTTTAAGTTGCCTAATTCACCCCCCCTCTTAGGCGTCATGGTCCCTTCAATGAGATATATCGAGATGTCGACTAGGGGACCCCTGCCTCTCCTTATATACTCTAGAGGGGTAGGGTTATAAGGAAAGTAACTTATTTGGTACTATACAATATCTTGCAATGCATGTCGAGCAGCGCCGTGCACGCCTTGATCTTGTGTGTCGGGCCACCTCTGATGGTGCGGCCCATGTCTTGTCTTGTGGATACCGGGGGCCATACCCCCACACTACCAAATTGAGCTATAACACTACACCACTCCTTAACCCAATCAGGCAATCAGTCCACGAGCAAAGCCCTGAATTGAAAAGCGCACATTCACCGCAAGGTGAAGTGTGCCCACTTAGTCCTCGAGCCTGCTGGAAGATGAAGAATGGATCTTGTAGCAGGGTCAATGAAAAAGAAGTCTAAAAATTTGCCAACGTCGTCTGACATGCATGTATCAAGACCCCAAACGTGTTTCCCAAGATTAGCACCCTGATCCGAACAGCATGGAGCAGCTTGATAGCACACCGATGAGACGTAGCAAGATCCGACCATCAAGGTAGTCCCTGGCATAGCTGGCGACGTCTGAGCACAAGGAGCCCCCGATGTAGCTGGCGATGTTCGAGCATCGAGGAGTTCCTAGTGTAGCTGGCGATGTCCGAGCACCGAGAAGTCCCCGGCGTAGCTGGCGATGTCTGAGCATCGAAGGAGTCCCCAACGTAGCTGGCGATGTCCGAGCACCGAGGAGTTCCTGGCGTAGTGGACGACGTCCGAGCATTGAGGAGTCCCTGGCGTAGTGGGTGATGTCTGAGCACTGAGGAGTCCCTAGCGTAGCTAGCAATGTTCGAGCACCGAGGAGTCCTCGGCGTAGCTGGCGATATTCGAGCACTGAGGAGCCCCCAGCGTAGCTGGTGATGTCTGAGCACCGAGGAGTCCCCAGCATAGCTGACGATGTTCGAGCACCGAGTCCTCGGTGTAGTTGGCGATGTCCAAGCACCTCGATGGGGTGAAGTGTGCCCACTTAGTCCCCGAGCATTGAGGAGTAACCGGCATAGCTGGCGATGAAGCACGAGCGACGAACAGTTTGGTCAACTGGTCAGCGGTGAAGTGAGCATTGAGTAGAAGCGACCGGCGAATAGTCTAATCAACTGGTCGGCGATGGAGTCCATGAACCTAGCAGTTCGACCAGTTGATCGGTGGAGAAGTCCGAAGGCCAGGTGGTCCGACCACCTAGACGATGATCCCGTAATATAAATATGTAGAACGGGTAGTACATGATGTAAAAATATATGAAATCCAGAGAAAAATCAGCAATGGTGATGAAATAGCGTATGTAGCTCAGCGATCAGTTGGTGTGAAGATGTATTTAACATAAACCGTCCAAACAGTTAGTGTGTAGCTGAGTCTCCAACCCTAGCTAGCCCATCAACCATAACGTCGAGCGCGGAGCCCGTGCACGTGTAGGAGAAACAAGCGTCGCTAAGGAGCCGCTGCCAACCACCCATAACGTAGAGCGTGGAGCCCATAGCACGTGTAGGGAGGAGCCGAAGACGGGGCCATCTCTAGAGGCGTTCGAGCATCAACATGACTGTTTGGGGGTTTGGAAAATCATTTGGAGAGCAAACATGGAGAAATAGCTCGGAGAAACATTATGTCGGTGGAGGTGCACGTAATTAGGAATCGAATGGTGACACAAGGCGCAGAGACAGCGATTTAGATAGGTTTGGGCCGTTCGATCTACGTAATACCCTACGTCCTATGTCTTTGGTGTATTATATTGGATTTGAGATATATCAAGATGTCGACTAGGGGACCCCTGCCTCTCCTTATATACTCTGGAGGGGTAGGGTTACAAGGAAAGTGTCCTATTTGGTACTATACAATATCTTGTAATGCACGCCAAGCAGCGCCGTGCACACCTTGATCTTATGGGCCGGGCCACCTCTGATGGTGCGGCCCATGTCTTATCTTGTGGATACCGGGGGCCATACCCCTATAGCTAGTCCTCGAGCCTAATAGTAGGTGACGTGGTCACGTGGTGCCAGGGTCAGGAAGTAGAAGAAAGGCAGAAGACCGGACGAGCAGGCAACTAGTCCACGAGCAAAGCCCTGAATTGAAAAGCGCACATTCACCGTAAGGTGAAGTGTGCCCACTTAGTCCCCGAGTCTGCTAGAAGATGAAGAATGGATCTTGTAGTAGGGTCAAAGAAAAAGAAGTCTGAAAACTTGCCGACGTCGTCTGACATGCGCGTATCAAGACCCCAAACGTGCTGCCAAGATCAGCACCCTGATCTGAATAGCATGGAGCAGCTTGATAGCACACCGATGAGACGTAGCAAGATCCGACCATCAAGGGAGGCCTGGCGTAGCTGGCGACGTCCAAGCACCGAGGAGCCCCCGGCGTAGCTGGCGACGTCCAAGCACCGAGGAGCCCCCGGCGTAGCTAGCGATGTCCGAGCACCAAGGAGTTTCTAGTGTAGCTGGCGATGTCCGAGCACTGAGGAGTCCTCGGCGTAGCTACCGATGTCCGAGCACCGAAGGAGTCCCCAGCGTAGCTGACGATGTTCGGACACCGAGGAGTTCCCAGCGTAGTGGGCGACGTCCGAGCACCGAGGAGTCCCCAGCGTAGCGGGCGATGTCCGAGCACCGAGGAGCCCCTGGCGTAGCTAGCGATGTTCGAGCACCAAGGAGTCCCCGGCATAGCTGGCGATATTCAAGCACAGAGGAGCCCCCGGCGTAGCTGGCGATGTCCGAGCACCGAGGAGTCCCCGGCGTAGCTGACGATGTTCGAGCACCGAGTCCCCGACGTAGTTGGCGATGTCCAAGCACCTCGGTGGGGTGAAGTGTGCCCACTTAGTCCTCGAGCACAAAGAATCCGAGCGCTGAGGAGTAACCGGTGTAGCTAGCGATGAAGCACGAGCGACGAACAGTTTGGTCAACTGGTCGGCGGCGAAGTGAGCATTGAGTAGAAGCGACCGGCGAACAGTCTAATCAACTGGTCGGCGACGGAGTCCATGAACCTAGCGGTTCGACCAGTTGATCGGTGGAGAAGTCTGAAGCCAGGTGGTCCGACCACCTAGACGATGATCCAGTAATATAAATATGTAGAACGGGTAGTACATGATGTAAAAATATATGAACTCTAGAGAAAAATCAGCAATGGCGATGAAATAACGTAAGTAGCTCGATGATCAGTTGGTGTGAAGATGTATTTAACATAAACCGCCCGAACAACTAGTGTGCAGCTGAGTCTCTAGCCCTAGCTAGCCCGTCAACCATAACGTCGAGCGTGGAGCCCGTACACGTGTAGGAGAAATAGGCGTCGCTAAGGAGCCGTTGCCGATCACCCATAACGCAGAGCGCGGAGCCCGTAGCATGTGTAGGGAGGAGACAGAGACATGGCCATCTCTAGAGGTGTTCGAGCATCAACATGACTGTTCTGGGGTTTGGAAAATCATTTGGAGAGCAAACATGGAGAAAATATCTCAAAGAAACATTATGGCGATATACAGAGATTGGAGAATATTTATAAAAATACTAAAGCGTGACTTAGCTTTAGACGGAATGTTTGGTCAGCGGCGTATGGCGTTATCTGGTCGGCATTGACGAAATTGCCAGGCGCTCGAGGTGTCGTCATAGAGGCGATCGCGATTGTCACGGCACCGTTCTTCGCGGCGATCATCATTGCGACGCGGTAGGTGGTCGGAGCGAGTAGTTCTTGGTCATGTTGTAGGTTGTTGTCGTTGTTGTAGGACCTCGTGTTGAGTCAGATCGCCAGATCATGCATAGAGGTTGTGGCAGAACCGCCTAAAATAACACACTTATGGGGTGCTCGTCTTCCACCAGACAGTAAGCACCCTAAAAGCAAGCTACAACAGGCGGTATCCATCGGGCACACCCAAAGGGAGAACCTCAAAAATCCACATTTTTCCCAAGGATCCAATAATGTGAACGAGTTACAATACATGTTCATTTCATACATCGGGAGTTCTTAAAAAGTACATTATTACATTACCAAATGTCAGAGTGCGGAATAATAAACAGCAGAATTTAAAATAAACATCTAGCGATAAGAACGAGGATCCATCAGAGCCCACTAGAAGAATCCTCCACACAATAGTACTTCTCAAGCATCACCTGCAACAGGGGTAAATAAACCCTGAGTACACAATATACTCGCAAGACTTATCCGACTAGTGGGAATAAATTCCTGACTCCAAAGAATATGATGAGCCTTATGGTTTGTTGGTTTCTTTTGGGCAGAAAGCAATACTAATAGTGAGTCCTTACTTATGTTATTATTATTAGGCGCATTAAGTTATTATCCATCCAGTCTATATAAGCACTTGTTCTACTTCCAAGCGAGAGTTGAGCAATTAGTTCCTTTTCATCATATTTCATCTTTCAGTTCTTACTACGATGCCAGAATTAAGACAAGTTGTACCGACTCGACGGCGATTCGTGAACCAATGTGCACAGCTGGGTGCCCTGAAAACACACGCCCCGCTTGCACCCTAGGCACAAGCAGGACTAACCCATCACCCTCCTATCCTGGGTGTCCAGGTCCCCGTCCAAACTTGGACTCCAAGCCCCACTCCTGAGTCCCGGACTCAGTGGTGCAAGGACCTCCACCATCCCCGCCTCCAATCAGTCAGTCCAGAAAGAGCCGGATCCACGATAAGAGAGCAACAAGTCTTCCCTGCGCCCATACTCAAGTATGTGCTCGGGATAATAGATCTGTGACTTGCCTAGCGTCCATTGCAATGACCGATCCTTAATTGACACAGACAGGGAAAAAGTGTAACCGAGCTATGCCCTGTTGGTCGCAGGACACAACCCTTTACACCCACTAGTACCCAAACCATATCTCTGCCCGGTCACCATTTTCCCTTTCTACCATTTTATCATGAGTGATCATATTTTATCACCTATTTGCGAGTAACGATAGGTTACTCATGCTACTGAAATCCTAAGCATAGCAGCTACTCGACCTATACTAGTAGGACTCATGGGTAGATATATTTATGCATATAGTTTCTATAAAATACCTATAACTTAAATGCACATCACATATATATATTCAGTGATCATTAAAATAGGGGTTATGCACTGGGGCTTGCCTTGGGCAGGCGACGGGTCAGTAAGGTCAGCACCAAACAGCTCTGGGGCTCCCTCCTGCACAAGGATCTCCTCCTCATACTCCTCAATCACCTTGTCGTACTCCTATTCGTCGACGGGCACGAATTCTACTAGCTCGTGATCTACATGCATGAAATGATGATGTAATGCTTAGTAATATAGCAACAACAACTCTTAAAATAAAAGTACATCTGTTTAACTACTAAGTTAGTGCTACCAACCATGGTACTAAGCTATCTATTGTTACCAATAACAGTGTGAAGTATGGCATACGTTATTATAGCAACTACAGGTATTCTTACTCCAATTGCTAATTTACGCTATATATGATAAAACAAGGATAATAGCTACTCTACTTATTAGCTTACCCTAGGGCTATAAAATTTACAGCAAGTACCTACTAACCTAGTGAGCCTACCGTAAAATTTTCATAGCTATAGATAACACCAATTTACCACAAAAATTCCTACAAATATTAATCTACATAATACTAAGCTCTTTAGTTTGAATTTATGACCCTACCATCGTTATAGCTAACAGTAATCTAACTGTACTAACAAGTAGATGGTAATTTTGTGAATCTAACAAAATTGGTTTCACTATTTTTGGACAACTACACAATTTACTATAATTTATCCAAGTTCAGCTAAAAACTTTATTGAATAAACACTTCCTATTTTACTAGAAATTGGAAAACGAAATTCAATCACGCGGCCCACGCGGGGGCGCGGCCCAGCCAGATGATGGTCCGCAGCGGGAAGGACCCCCGCGCGTCGGGAAATAAGCAAAAAACCCCTCGAACTACTCTGTATTCCCCGCGAGCGCTAAGGCACTGTTCTGCTAGTCTACTGTTTTATGGCTACGCCCTTAGAATATTCTATCTTTACATCAGCGACACCCCCATGGGCACCCGCACACACACCGACGCGGCTACGTTGGCACCGGCGGCTGCGCCGGCCGCATCAGCCCTTCCCTGTCCTAGCTACAGAGCTTACCCTTACCTAGGAGTGAACACGAAGCGCCAGGCAAAGGAAATGTGAACCGGGACGCTGCAGCGACGTCGGACCCCATTGGCGGGTAACCTACAGCCATGACGAGGCATTTCGGTGAGCGACAGCAAAAATGGAGCAAACAAGTTAGCTAGTGAGCTCAAGGGACTATCCACGGAAATAGTCGAGGCGTCGGTTCGGTCGGAGATGGCCCGGGCTAAGCTAGCCACGTGCGCACTGGCGGTGCGATGACGCACGATGATGGCACAGCCACGTCATGGAAGACTAGACTACGGTAGTGCTTCGGCCGAGGTGCATAGGGTGCTTAGCCGGTGGAGGCCAGGCTATTAGCGCAAGGAATTGAAACGATATGCTTTGGGTACGTGGTTTGCCGACGGCGCAGGCCACCCCGGTCTTAAGGGCCCGGTGGAGCGACAACTCCAAAATTGAGGCACAGTGCGGGATCACAAGCAGTGAGGTGGGGTCGATTGGATGGTTGGCTACCCAGCGAAGCCGAGGACGCGACTAATTGAATTATAGTGCTGCCATCACGACGAATCAAAAGAAACAGCCCCGCCGGCCATGGCGACAGCGGAGACAGGGGAGTTAGGCATGGCTTGGCTTGACACTATCGGGGCCGTCAATGCAAGGTACAAGCGCACACGGGCGATGGGGAGCAGCTAGGCGTGCACAAGACGTCGCCACACTACACCGCACGCACGTCGACGGCGACTCAACACTAATCGCCGTAGAGGATGGCAGGTCTGGGAAGGTAGCGATGAAGCATGGCAGCGGACACGGACATGCTGGCGAAATTAGGTGGCCATCCCACGCACGTGTAGCTGCACTACGTCAACGACAATAGTGACGCGCAGGTGGTGCTCGTGAGCGCCCCTGGCGAGCAGCGACACTAGTTCGGTGAGCGGTGGCGAGTAGAATGGCGCAAGCGGACACGATGGCGCAGAGCAGCCGGGCTCACCGGTGTAGTGCGCGAGCGCATGCCTGGGCTCAACAGTAGGGACCTAGGCCAGTAGCATGGCCATGCGCGTGGGTGGGTGCACGCGGGCGTGACGGCGGTGCAGCGCAGCGCGGCGATGCGGGACCGCGTGGCAGGGCATGAGCGAGAGCTTGCGCGGCGCGCCAAGGCAGCAACACGGCGTGGTCAGTAGGGCAGTGCCAGTGGCGGCGACGGCCAGTGCGGCGGCCCGCGCATGGTGTGCCCACACAAGCGCAGCAGTGGCGACACGGCCGGCATGGCAGTGCTCGCTAGTGGCCAGCAGCGGTGCCAGGCAGAGGCAGTGACCGTGAACAGCGCTGGTTTTGTTTAAACTATGTGACGTGCACGCTTTTTAAAGCTGTTGAAAAAATCCTACCCGATGGTCCAAATGCCAAACCAATTCTTCTATACACAAGAGGGTACGTAGGGCTATCGACCTAACCCATGACAACTCTCCACTTCCTAAGCCGATCGCTCTACAAAAATTGCCAAACATGGCTGCGTCGACCCATTTACAGACTTAACGTGAAATGAATAAACCTCGAATGGTTTCGCGTCGAATTCCAATTCCGACCTACTTGATATACTAGCTAGCGAACCTCGTCCTCGACCGTACGCATTTCATCGTCGCCTATGAAGTTCGTACTACAAACTTTATCAAAGTTCACATAAACGTTCTTTAGTATTTTTGTTCGACAAAAAATCGCTTAGAACCCTAAACAATATGAAGAGGCAAGAAATGTGACACTTGTTCCATGTTTCAAATGAACGTTTCAAGTTCTGAAAATCGATGTAAACTCTATATTGCACACATTTACACACAAGTACGATGCTCATGCAGTGTTTTAGCAAAAACTGTACAATGTAACACCGTGGGCATTACAAAGGTGTAGTTGCCATGCTTGTATGATGTACGTATACATGAAAGAAATAAAGATTGGTTTGGCTTGCATGTCGCTGTACGTGTGTATGCGGCTCACGCACATACATGAATACACATATGAATCCAAGTAGCCTGCATGGTACATGCATCGTCCGAGTCCATGTAGTCTGTAGTAGTCGCGCTCGTCGATAGGTTTGCTAGAGTAGGAGTCTCATTCCTGTGGTGTGTCTAATGACGTATGGAAAGCTATAATTAGCTTGCATAGCGGTGTAGATCATCACGTGATGACATAATGCTATTTTTAAATCTTCGGCGTTGATGCATGTTGTGGCTGAAGCTTGATACACCGATGTCGTTGGGAGGTGATGCATGCCCCGCATGTCGAGCCCGTAGGGCTGCTAAAGGACCCCGCCACAGTAAGTCAGGTTGCCACGAGCGGCGTCGATCTTGAGATCCCATCTGGCCCACCATGGATCAAGCGCACACCCCTACCTGGCGCGCCAACTGTCGATAAAAGATGCTCGACAGTCCACCGAGGGGTATCCCGTGATGGTAGATTTGTCGGTGGAGGTGCGCGTAATCAAGAACCGGATGATGACACAAGGCGCAGAGACAGCGATTTAGATAGGTTTAGGCCATCCGATCGACGTAATAACCTACGTCCTGTGTCTTTGGTGTATTATATTGGATATGAGATATATCGAGATGTCGACTAGGGGACTCCTGCCTCTCCTTATATACTCTGGAGGGATAGGGTTATAAGGAAAGTATCCTATTTGGTACTATACAATATCTTGCAATGCACGTCGAGCAGCGCCGTGTACACCTTGATCTTGTGTGTCGGGTCACCTCTGATGGTGCGGCCCATATCTTGTCTTGTGGATACCGGGGGCCATACCTCCACCTACCAAATCGAGCTATAACACTACACCACTCCTTAACCCAATCTCTCACCATAAATTGCTAAACATAGCAGTGTCTAACAGTCGGTAGACTTGAAAATTTCTAAGTTTTAGATCTGAATTTGATTTCCATTTACGATTTCTAAGATAGTGGAAATATTAGCTAGTAATATCATTTTTCGACCGCAAATATTTCACTGTCATCTACAAAGTTTGTACTTCAAACTTTATTTAAGTATCGCATACATGTTCTATAATATTTTTGCTTAATAAAAATTGGTTTTAAACCCCAAGTGATATAACATGACTATCGAATCAACTTTCGTTTCGCATTTCTGTTGATCGTTTTGAGTTACAGAAATTGATCTACACACTCTATTACATGCATTAACACATAAACATGATGCTCATGACATGTTTTAGTAAATGGTTTATAGTGTAACACCGAGGGTGTTACAAATAAGCACTAGTACAATAACACAGGTCAAAATGAGCAATGTGGTTGCAGCCCTTTGCCCCTTTGCTTGTAAAGAAGTCATATATTGCATTATAACATTTGCATTTACAGTACAATTATTAAGTAACTGATATTTTGATTACCTTGGTGGTTAAACTTGTTGCTTAATCAAACTTTGATTTAAAATAGCTTTGTTAAAGCAATTTGTTTGATGAGGTTTTTCATAAACTTCATATGCGTGTTCCCCTTCTCATGTACATGAGCTTTGAGGATGCATCTTTGGGATGGGAGTAGCGGTACATGTGCACATCTCGTTGAGATATATACATATGTTTGGGACACATGTTTCGTACCAATAATGATGGTCTTTATTGGAGCTTTTCTTTCGGCCCTTATATCATAAGAGTTTATTGTTGTTGTTTGAGTTTTGTTATCATTTTGCAATAAGTAAATACTCTTTCTCTATCGTTTAACCTATATGATTGTTGATTCTTCTATGTTTATTGTTATTATGTTCTTGTTGAAGTGTAGTGTGGAAAAAATATTTCTTTATGAGTGAATATCTAAAGTACATTTTCAACCTTCAAGTTGCGCATCGGTCTAATTTTTAATCCTAAACTACAAAACCGAATGGATACCCATAAACTATTGAAACCAAACAAATTTGGCTCATTTCATAAATGGTTTTATATTTTCTATCTAAACTAATAAAAAATTGCTTTGATCCCTAAAAATTCATATTTTATTTTGAATTAGAAAAATATGAAACGAACTAGTTACAGTTCATGAACCGGCTTCAAGCTATGTGGCGCAATAAAGTACCCCTGGCAGTTGAGAAAAAGGAGGGGATATGTGGGGAGGAAGAAGAAACGAGCAGGGTCCCTGGAAACGAGCCCTCTACGAGGCAGCTCTACGCTGTGTGCCACTATTCAGGGTCATGGGCAAAGCCGTCGACGATTTAGAAACTTTGCTTGTGTCACCAGGTCATCGGACTAGACGCCCAGTCATATAGGGCGTGTTTGTTTGCCTGCACGGCAGCCAAGGGCAGGCTCCAGAGATGCAACTTCGCTTGTTTGTTTGCCTGGACTTTGTAGGAGCTTGTGCAGCACAGAATCCAAAGCATCCTTGGGCCAGGTCATGAGGAAATTTCGTTTCTCCCGGACGCGGCTCGCTCGGGCACCGATGCCGGCGTAGGTGAATGGTGGGTGTGGCTGACATGTGAGTCCTCCAACGGAGCGCAGGCAAACAAACAACATCTGTACTGACTAGGCCCATCTAGCTTGTCTGAGAATACCTAGGCTCTACTCGTCCGTCTAGACTAGCTCCTACTAGGCAAACAAACAGGCCCATATAGGACCTCAACAAGGCTAATCAGCAGAAATTAACAACGCGCCTGCAGCCTCGTCGTGACCTCTTGTTTTTGCACCTTGTTAGGCGCCGTTTGGTATGGCTCTAGGCCGCTCCGGCTCCGACTGACACACTGATATGGAATACTGTTTACGCACTGTAGCAACACTGTGGACCGGAGCTGTTTTTCTCTCTCCACCTTTTCCCTCTCGCTGTAGCACGGCTACTGTTCATGAAGCCGGTGAAGCTCGAATTTCTTGCTTCTCCCTGACACGCTACAGTCATGAACAGTGCGGGAGCTGAAGCGTCTCGGAGCAGTACCAAAGGGGGCCTTATTATACATCACACTGCACGAAGAGTGATGCCAATAAATAGAGCGCCGCAGTGAAGGACGGAGGGACAACAATGGCGGCACCTCCTATGCTCTC
Organism: Miscanthus floridulus; assembly: GCF_019320115.1. NCBI lineage: Eukaryota > Viridiplantae > Streptophyta > Magnoliopsida > Poales > Poaceae > Miscanthus > Miscanthus floridulus. The sequence goes on along the minus strand of NC_089598.1, from coordinate 91,022,129 downwards.
GTTCTTGTTGCTTCTGCTCGCTGCAGCCTTCTCACATGCACCATCCGCAGCGGCACTGCCGGCACACTCCAACCCCAATCAATTCGCGCCAATTAGTCCATTGCACCTGCAGCAGGCTCGTCGGCAGCAGCGTCTGCGTCAAGCAGCAAGCAGCCCGGACGCTACTAAGCTCGTCCCCGCTGCCGCCGATGGCACCGACACCACGGCGGGGCCGTTCACGGTGCACTACTTCCCGCAGGAGCTGGACCACTTCTCCTTCACGCCCAACGCGTCGACGGTATTCTATCAGAAGTACCTCGTCAACGACACTTTCTGGAGGAGGCCCAGCGGCGGCAAAGGCGGCACCTGCAGCACCGGGCCGCTGTTCGTGTACACTGGCGGCGAGATTGGCATTGAGTCGATCGCCATCAACGCCGGCTTCATGTTCGATATCGCGCCCAAGTTCGGCGCCCTCCTGGTCTTCATCGAGGTACAAATACTTGTGCACGCTGTCGAAGACAATCATCTTAAAACAGATCATACATATTTGCTATTTGGCATAATAACGAAATAAAAAAATGACGAGTTTCATGACGAGACAACAAGACGCCATATTACTGTACTTGCTAGGTGAGACAGTGCCCAACTCACCTGACAAGACACCTGCCGGATTGCTCACTGTTGTTGTCTTCCTCGTCTCCATGCATGGGCCAATATATGAGAAATCGATTGGCCAGGCTGCCAGTCCTGCAGCTTCCCGTTACGATAATGCAATTAAAACAAAAAGTTTTAAATCTCCGGTTATAACCGCGGTTGTAATCCGCTAATAGCTATTTGAGATAGGTCAACCTACTTGTATCCATGTACAACACATTTAGCTCTGCTATTAGCTGTTTGAGAGGCTCGGATAAATGTTTTCGTCAGAGATTTAAAACATTGAATTAAACGAGATGGAATTGGTTTTATCTAATACGGATACATTTTGAAGACAAAGAAGCTATCATTTATCCCAATTCTGTTACGACTGTGATTTGTTTATGTTTGCATATTTAGGTTACCGTTTCTGCTACCATGGCCAGCATCGGTTCTACGGGGAGTCATTACCGTTTGGGAACAACTCAGCAGAGGCACTGGGCTACTTGACGTCAATGCAGGCGCTCGCCGACTTCGCCATTCTCATCACCAGTCTTAAACAGAACCTCTCAGCCGAGACTGCACCTGTAGTCGTCTTCGGTGGCTCCTATGGTGGTAGTAAGTCATTTCTAAACCACGCAAATGGTTAATGTGTTTGTCATCTTATTCTCAAAAGATCATTGATCCACACTAAGCTATGTCCTTAGTTACAACACACTACCATGGAGTCCTTAGAAATTTCTCCAAGAATGAAACCTATAGCTACTAAATCACACTAAGACAAATCAAGTATATCAAAAGATTCACACAATATGTATCAAGCACACCTAGAAGCAATGAATGTAATGCTTATGAATGAAAGAGGTGGACAAGAAAGAACCATATTGTTCATGTGGTATTGAGTAGTTGCCACTACCCCCTAATCCATGTTATTGGAGGATACACTAATAATGGTTGAGCTCCCTTGAGTTGAGGATCCACTATAAGTATACATTCTCCACTCTAGAACCAAGCTCAAAGGTAGGAGTCTTCCAACAATTAACTCCATATACACAATCACCTACTCCATCTAGCTATCTAAGAGATGGCAAACTCCAAGAGGAACAAGTTTTGATCTTCACTTGATAAGCCTCCAAGTGAAGAGCATAAGGATGCACACCAAGATCACTCCTAAGCACTCTCCTTAACTAGAAGTGCCCTCAACCTCATCACATTGCCTCTCCATATATGAGTAAACCCTCCTAGATGTTGGAAAAGACTACAAAGAAAGTTATCACCAGACGATCCATCGTGCCTCACTGAGGAGCACCAGATTACCCGGTGACCTTATTCTTCCTGCTTTTCCAATAGCTACTGTTGAAAATTCTTGAATATTCTTCACACCAGATGATATGTTGTTGCCACTGAGGTATCTAGTGGATCACATGGTGCACATTAGTAACCATGTCAACTTGAATTATCCATTGCACAATGATATAATGTTGGATAATCCGTCGACCGCACTAAGATGTCACTGAATCATAATGTGCACTCCAACAAGCATGTCCACATTGAAATTATAATTGCAACTAGATCATCCACCGGTCGACACATCGGTAAGTAACACAGGCTAACACTTAGTATGGCACAGTGTCACCTGCTTCGGTGCACTTTAAAATCCAATTCTTGATATTTTTAAAGTCCAATTTCGTACAATTCAACTTCTTTGAGATGTTTGACTTACAATCTATATGTTCCGGACATTCTTGATCAACTTTGCTCGAAGTACCTCCCATATGTGCTTAAAAAATGCTCTTAACTCCATCTTTGATCAAGCTACTAATCTTGACCCCATTAGTAGTTTGGCCAAAGATAAACAAAAACTCTAACAGTATATCTATGTGCTCCTAACACCAAGTCAACACTTAGACACTACCTTGTTCTTAGCCTTCACAAATATTCTTGTGCCATACACTGAGTCCATCACCAAGGGCCAAGAAAACCAAACTTCCAATACCTTGTTCTTAGCCTTTCACGAATATTCTTGTGCCATACACTTAATCCATCACCGAGGGCCAAGAAAACCAAAATTCCAATGTGATTAACTCTTTGTCATTAACTCTACAAACATATTAGCCACATAAACTTGCATTCATTAATCACCATAACCCAAACTAGGGGCCTTAATGTGTTTATACAGTCAATCTTGACCAAGAACCTAGGATGAATGTGATATTAACATAGCTCATGGGCTATGGGCCGAGGACAAGGTGTGTGTATAGTCTAGTGGGCCAAGTGCATGGTGGCTCGATAGGGTGGCGATGGATAATAGGCAATGGCATGAGCAGTGGGGCCTATGTGTCATGTTGATGCAGAGAGAAATCAGGGCAACATGACGAGAGGTGATGGCTTCGAAAGGCATTCAAGCGGGTGGCACAGATGTAGTCACATAGAGACATTTGATGCCCCTACCCCACCACATCCTCACTAGAATGCTTGTCGTTGGCATCGTTTGTACTCGACTATGGCCAACCCGTCACCATTTGGTCTAGCTCGATGAGGCAAACCTAGTGATGGGGCCCTTGATGATAGTCAATGTAACACCTTGCATCCAAAATCGGCTTTATGACCCAGCTCCTCATGCAGAACATGCCGACATACGCTTAGCACCTCTCTTACACTTTCGTCCTTGCTTCATGTAAAAGGGTTAACCTGGAGATTCTATGTTTGGAGCGACAAGGATTATAAGTTGGCCCTCGTTCTCTTAAACTTCCAAGGTGGTACTAAGCCCCACCTCATTAGTAGATTATAATAGCTGGTCCATGCATGTGTTGTTGTAGTTGGCGGGTTTATTACCACCTTGGAAGTTTAGGAGGGTGATGGTCATCTTATAGTCCTTATCGCTCCAAATGTAGCACCTCCAGATCGATTAACCCTTTTACACGAAGTGAAGACGAAAGTGTAAGAGATGCTACACATATGTAGGGCCATTCTGTATGAGGAGCTAGGTCGTAAGTAGATTTTGGACGCATGGTGTTACAAATTAATGACTAGAGTGATGACGTGCTCAACTAAGCTAGGAAGGGTGGTGGCACCACATGTGAGGTCATGGGAGAAGAGGGTTTTTAATGGGAACGGGGATCCCGATCTTCCGTCAGGTTCAAGATAAACAATGATTTGTTCGGAGAGCGACACGCCGATCCGGCTTTAGATCACAAAGACCCAAACCCTGCAACCTTAGCACCACGTCTCCTCTGGTTATCAACCGTGTCACAATCCGGTTGACCTCGCCAAGAAGGCTAATCCCTGCTGCGAATCGAAGAACACAAGCAAGAACAAGATAAAAAGCAACTCAATTAAAGTGACAATTGCAGATGAATGATTAAGCACTCGAAGTTGGGGTCTTGCAAACCGATAACGGCGACTGTTCAATGACAGATTGATCTAAAACAAAACCCAAAACCTAATGTAGGTGGTGGCTACTGATTATATAGCCTAAGGGACGTCCAAGGATCCCTCTTCACGTCCTAAAGGTGTCCCAACACGTTAAAAGTCCCAACGGCCCAAAAGACGACGACGCAGCGCCATGACAGATTCTGGACATCAACTTGTTTCGATGATTCCCATTGATTCTGATGGAATTTTGATGTGGGACCACTTCCATTGGTTTCCTTATGAAATTATCTTTCCATCCATATATGGATCATAAAAAACGGAGTTCGGATGCGTCCTGGGCGTCCGTTTTATTGCAGACTGGTCCTAACGGCTGAGGCAGACTCGAACTCGGATTGGACTGGGCCTCTGGCTTGGCTTGGACGTCCTTGCTGGCCTCCTAAGGTGGTGGCCAAGGAGGAGGACATCCAAGGCCATCTCTTAGGCAGTCTCCATCTTCTTGGGGCGTGCTCCAACTTGGGCCTGGGTCCCAAGGATGTCTAACAAGCCCATGACGACAGTATAGCTCTCGCCAGAAATAGCGATAGAATATATTGGTGATTTGGAGGCCTTGCCGATGTGATATTGAGATGGAACCAGATCTATTTAAAAAGCTTATCAAACAAGCTTTCCATCAAGTGCTCATTGACCTCGATCGCACTCCGGATGGATGAGTTATGGCCTTCCCAATGAGGCACTGTCGGACTGCCGATGAACCAAAAGTTCAACTTTGATGAACTTCCATTATGAAACACATTTGAACCTACAATCAAATAGTGACATGTACATGTGGAACCAAGTGAATTATAACCAAAGCCACTATGCAAATGTAGGAACGAGCGCACCTTATAATCATTGTTCGTATCCGAAGGTGCCATGTCCTCATCAGTTTTGGCCTATGTTAAGGGGCTTGGGGGTGTCTGCATGCTGTAGTGAATGCTACTGAAGAGGGAAGGGGTTCTATAGTGTGTTGGTGCTACGCTGGTAGTTATTAGTGGCGTTAGAGTCCAATGGGAGATGGCAAGTGGGATTGGGCCAAAGTAGAAGGGCAAGAGCCAGGAGGAAAGATGTGAGGTGAATAAGGAGGATAAAGGGTCAAGGAGATTGGCCGAGAGCTATTTAGGCTAAAGTGTGGAATAGA